>NC_084614.1:57929889-57999889 GCF_033978795.1 Nerophis ophidion
GCGTTGAAACAACATGCTTTTTGACGACATTTAATCAATGCTGGGTTCTGACATTTATTTGACCGTTAAATGTTGGTAATTTCCCAATTAATATTGTATAATATATATACAACGTTGAAACAACATGCTTTTGGATGACGTTTATTCAACGTCAGGTTGTGGTACAGGGGTTACTGTGTGTGCCTCACAATACAAAGGTCCTGGGTTCGATCCTGAGCTCCGGATCTTTCTGTGGGGAGTTTGCATGTTCTCCCCGTGACTGTGTAAGTTCCCTCCGGGTACTCCGGCTTCCTCCCACTTCCAAAGACATGCACCTGGGGATAGGTTGATTGGCAACACTAAAAATTGGTCCTAGTGTGTGCATGTGAGTGTGAATGTAGTCTATCTGTGTTAGCCCTGTGATGAGGTGATGACTTGTCCAGAGTGTACCCCGCCTTCCGCCCGAATGCAGCTGAGATAGGCTCCAGCACCCACCGCCACCCTGAAAGGGACAAGCGGTAAAAAATGGATGGATGGGTTGTGACTGTCATGCCGGTAAATTAGGTTTATGTTTGATCATGTTTATGTTTTGTTTTTGGACTCTTGTTTCCCGTTTTGCACTTCCTGGTTTTGTTTGTCTCCATTATGCATTAGTTTCCACCTAGTCTCCAAGTCACGCCCCTGCCCTCAGTCCCGCACTTGTTTCTCATCACCAGAGCCACTATTTAAATCATTTGTTTTCTGCTCATTGGGTCTGGGAACTTTGCTGTGCATACTACTTGCTACATGCTACCTTTATGCCCTCGATCACCTGCTACGCACCTTGCTTTCATGCCCCTTTGTTTGGTCACAGTAAGTGTTTTGTTTTTGTCGATCATAGCCATGCCTTCGTGCTGTTTTAGTTTATAGTTCATTATTATTCATGCCATCGAGCAAGTGTTTTTGTTTCCTGTTTGTGTTTCATAGCTTAGTATTGTACCTCCTTGTGAGAGCCCTTTGTTTTGCCTTTTTTTGTATTTAGTGTATTAATAAATTAACCATGTACCTGAACTCGTCCAAAATCCTCTCTGGATCGAAGAAGCAAAACCAATCCGAGTCACAGTCCTGACAGTGACGTTGATTTGATCTTAGAAATGTGGTCATTTCTCAACCAACAACCTGGATCCAACATTGTCTCAATTTACAAATGCAACTATTTTTCAACCTTGGTTCACAGTCAGTTTTAAAAGACATGTATGTATAATCATCATTATATAAATGTCTTGTGCCTGCTGGGACTCTCTAACACCATTGTGACTACTGTGCTTGACTGTAGGTTTTCAATAGATAGTAAATCTATACTTGTATGCAAGCTGTACAATGACTTCCCTTAAGGACTTAAAATGTGGTGGGTGTAATCACTTAGAGATATTTTACAGACAAAATCTTCTCCGAGCTGTCACAGTTATTTGTTGTCGAACCCCAAGATGCAGAGATGGAGGCAGGCATTGGATATGAAGACATTATTTAATATAAATAATAGAACAAGAACAAACAAAAAGCACACATGTGGGCGGAATAACAAACTAAGGGAGCTAGCACTGGAAGCTAGAAAACAAAAAGGAACTTTAGCATGGAAGCTAGAGGATAGCAAACAGAAAAACTGGAAATAACTAATGCTACAGAAACAGCTTACCGCTACGACGACCGGGACAAAATGTAGCATGACAGGTAGTAGCTGTAACAAAACGACACGACAGGTAGCACGACAAGAGTGATTTGTGGCAACGACAATACAATACAATGATCCACCAACTGACACAAGAGAAAGGAGGTACAAATAGGAGCTGGCTGATTGGCAACGGGTGTGGCCAGATGCCAATCAGCCGCAGCTGAGGGGGAACACAGCACTCAGGGAACAAGACAGGAAGCTGACAAAATAAGAGCACTAGACAGGAACTAAGGACAGGAAATACCAAACACACTGAGGAGGAACACAGCACTCAGGGAACAAGACAGGAAGCTGACAAAATAAGAGCACTAGACAGGAACTAAGGACAGGAAATACTAAACACACTGAGGAGGAACACAGTACTCAGGGAACAAGACAGGAAACTGACAAATTAAGAGCACTTGACAGGAACTAAAAGACAGGAAATACTAAACACAGGAAACAGACAAATGCAGAGGAAAAAACTAAAACATAGACAAACTGTCAGGGGCAAGCCTGACATGAGCATATATTTTTATTGCTTTAAAAAGCTGTTTTATTGTCTGCATATTTTTAATAAGGCAAACCCATCCATTCTTCCATTTTTTACCGCATGTCTCGTTCGGGGTCGTGGGAGTTGCTGAGCCTATCTCACCTGCATTCGGGCGGAAGACGGGGTACACCCTTGACAAGTCGCCACCTCATCACAGGGCCAACATAGATAGACAACATTCACACTCACATTCACACACGAGGGAAACCATTTTATCATATTTTATATTCTGTATGGTTCAGACTTACTACAAACGTAAAGTGAGTGAACCCACACAAACTCAGGGTAGATGAGATAAAACGTTTCGTGCAAAAGGTGAGATGATTCATGTGATGCCCAGCCTTGTTCCATCCAAGCCTGGTGGTCTGCTCTCAGCTTGTGTCAGCCCACATTAGGTGCACCACTGAACAACAGTTTTAGCCATGAGCAGCTGGTGGCTACTTGAAACACAGTATTGAGGATCTGTGTGTGTATGTGTGTGTGTGTGTGTGTGTGTGTGCGTGTGCGTGCGTGTGTGTGTGTGTGTGTGCGTGCGTGCGTGCGTGCGTGCGTGCGTGCGTGCGTGTGTGTGTGTGTGAACGAGGAGGGTGGGTGGGATTAAGGGTTGGTCTATAGGCCATCTGTACGACCAAGACCGTCCTAGGTGAGGCGGAAACCTAAATGTGGCTGTTTTCTATCAGGCCACCAATTGGCTTCTATCCCACAACCAAACACTTTTTGGAGAGGACCCACAGGTGTCTATGCCATGCCCCTTGTGAGGGTAAACACCATTTTCAGGGTGTGAAATAAGCCATTACAAGGTGTGCCGCAGCCCTCTACCCACATAGAGCCATGTGACCCACATTCGGAGATTAGAGGGCCAAGTCAAGTTTATTCATACAGCATACTAACACACCCACAAATATATTACAATGTATTTTTATGCTTAGAGCAGTGGTTCTTAACCTTGTTAGAGGTACCGAACCCCACCAGTTTTAAATGCGCATTCAACGAAACTTTCTTTAGTGAAAAATAAAATGTTTTTTTTACTGGTGCACAAAATGAACCGTACGTGAACATCACCTTGTTCGAAGAACAAAACCAACACAGAGCATGAACTTGCAACAAATCACACACCTGCAAATGTGTCATGTTCTGTGGTCACGTTTTGTTTAGTTATGTTCTGTTGGTTCAAGACTATTTTTAATTCCTGTTTACGCTCCATTGTTTTGTCACCATGACGACCGATTAGTTCACCTGTACTCATTTGGACTCGCGCACCTGATTTGTTTAGGACTCACGCACCTGTGCTTAATCATGTCACTATTATTTAAGCTTGTAGTTGCCAGGCAGTCGGGCTGGCGTCATGGTTGTGGCTCCATGCTCTGTTCACTCTGGTTATGTATCGCTCTGCTCATTTCCTTCCAAGTAAGTTTTGGTTATTCATGTCACGTTTAGCGAGTCTTTTGTTTCATATCCACAGTTTTGCCTTTGTGGTAGTTTTAATTTTTTAGCCAAGTTTGTTCTCCGCCTTATGCACGCCTTTGCTTTGCACTTTTTTTTATGGATACATTAAAATATGTATTTACCTTCACGTCATGTCCCGTCACCTTCCTTTGCATTCCGAGAAAACAAACCACACCATAGCCCCCGTTCTGACAAAATTAGTGGGACTTCTGCGGTTGCCGTATACATAATACGCAGATAGGGAGAAGTTTCTATCTACACAATGAATCGGGTGTGTCCTCATCTCCGCGGCGGAGGCTCCACCGAACCCCTGAAACCAACTCACCGAACCCCTAGGATTCGATCGAACCCAGGTTAAGAACCCCTGGCTTAGAGTCAATGTTAACATGCAGAAATAAATAGTTATGGAAAGTGTTTAAAAATATAAATATCCACAAAAAATAAGATTAAATAATTTCCCCAGAGTTCTGGATTCAAAAAAATATACAGTGTATCCACACCTTATCCTTTAAAACACATTGAATATTACATACACATTTCTGATTCGGATTCTGAATGCCAACAACAAGCCTTTCAAGTAAATGCCAAAGTACTGCTAACCTTATAACCACCAATTGTAAGATATTTTTAGCCCATCAGTAGCTCGGAAAAGGCACAGTAACGACACCCAAAACTCTAAGCCCTAGTTTGCTTTAGAATAAAAGGTCAAAATACCTACAAAAATATATGTTAATAAAACCATTTATTTAATGGCCTCTGTGGGATGTAAAATATGAAGCTGACCCTTATATTTTAACAAATCAGGAGCCAGAAGGTAAGTTCCTCAAAAAATTGATTTAGGACAATAGATCAAATTCCACACTGGAAACATGTCATAAAAATAACCACAATTATGTTTTATTGTTTCAAATCAAATCAGATCAAACTTCATAAATATATCGCTTTTCATACACAGGCAAGTGGCAAACATAAAGTGCTGTGCAAAAAAATAAAAAAAAACAGAAGAGAAGACAATGCGCGCACACACACACACAAACACACACACGCACACACGCACACACACACACACACACACGCACACAAAAACAACACTATTGACAGTAACAAAACCAAAGATGGCATGGCACTGAGGATTTTTGAGGGATCTTTAAGGCGTCCACACTGGAGAAGGACTAAAATTAACGCCATCTCAAAACACATGATAAAATAGATGCAAAAATAAAATATACAAAATATAAAAATAATACATTAATATGTTAATTAAAACGTAAAAATGGGAGAAAATAGTAGTAATATTTATAATTAGGATATAAAAAACACAATAAATAATGAAAAAAAACATAACATTTTAACATAAACAGTAAAAAGCTTGATTAAAAAAATGTGTCTTTAGCCTTTTTTCGAGAAAAAAAAAATCAACGATCTCTGCAACCCTGAGGCTCTCTGGCAGGCTGTTCCACAAGTTAAAGTTAAAGTTAAAGTTGGCCCATACTGGCTCTACGCCGCTTCACCCTGGGTATTTATTATGGTATTTGGTAAAGATAAAAAGCCAGTGCCAAAGAATCTTAGGATTCGCTTTGATTGATAAAAGCAGGTCAGATAGATAAGAAGCCGCAAGGCCATTAAGACATTATAAGACTCAAAAAATAATTTTAAAATCGACCGTGAAGCGAACGGGGAGTCAATGCAGCAACTTTAAAACTGGTGTAATGTGCTCCCACTGTATGGTCCTTGTCAGCTTTATTTTAAGGCATCTACAGCAGTGGTCCCCAATCTTTTTGTAGCTGCGGACCGGTCAACGCTTGAAAATTTGTCCCACGGACCAGGGGGAGGGGGGTTCATAAAGAAATAAAATCATGTGTGTTTACTGTATTGGGACGGCGTGGCGCAACCCGAGGGTCCCTGGTTCAATCCCCACCTAGTACCAACCTTGTCACGTCCGTTGTGTCCTGAGCAAGACACTTCACCCTTGCTCCTGATGGGTGCTGGTTAGCGCCTTGCATGGCAGCTCCCTCCATCAGTGTGTGAATGTGTGTGTGAATGGGTAAATGTGGAAGTAGTGTCAAAGCGCTTTGAGTACCTTGAAGGTAGAAAAGCGCTATACAAGTACAACACATTTATCATTTAAACAATAATTTCAGTTATCATTTATTTATTTATATTGCTATACAATGTATACTGTATATTGTGTTTTTTATGTTGATTTAATAATTAAAACATTTTTATTTATTTATTTATTTTTTTTTATTTCTTGTGCGTCCCGGTACCAATCGGTCCGGTGGTTGGGGACCACTGATCTACAGGATGGTAAACCAATGTCAGGGACCCTCTAACATTAATCAGATAGTTAAGCCAAACATCCATCCATCCATTTCCTACCGCTTATTCCCTTTGGGGTCGCGGGGGGCGCTGGTGCCTATCTCAGTCATCGCAGGGCCAACACAGATAGACAGACAACATTCACACTCACATTCACACACTAGGGCCAATTTAGTGTTGCCAATCAACCTATCCCCAGGTGCCTGTCTTTGGACAGAAACCAAAATAAAATGATTTCCTAAAAAAAGGCACAATAACATCAATAACAAATTGCACACAACTTGTATCATAAGAATAATGTCAATAACATTTTTATTTAAAAGTATATATGAGAAGTCATGTGAATGTAAAGCTGACCATATTACACAGAAGTCTGTCTATTTTTCTTTTAAAATCTGTCAGCACAGTCACTGGAATTTTTGATTTTGATGGTGGTTTTTACATCGTGTTACTGGAAACTGCAAACCAGTAGCACGTTTATTTTTACGGTAAAATTATCGAGACTGAGCGGAAGGTTTTTTTGTTTTTTTTTTACTGTTTTATCTACAGTTGTTTTCACAAAAAATAACCTCTTTTATTTTTACAGTAAACTTCTGGCAAATGAGCTGCCAGTTATTTTAGGCAATATCTACAGTCATAGTTTTTACAGTAATTTACTGTAAACAAATAAATATTACCACTTTTTTTAATGGTAACATTCTAATGACTCAGCTGCCAGTTTTCTATGGTAAAATATACCGTCGCAGTTTTTACAGTTAACTGTAAATGGAAACACGATACCAATTTTATTCTAACGGCCAAATTCTGGCAACTCAGCTGCCAGTTTTTTTACCATAAAATCTATCATCATATTTTAACTGTGCATTACTGTGAATTGAAAAACAGTACCAATTTTATATTTCTCGATAAAATCCTGGCAACTGAGCTGCCATTTTTTTTTCCATCAAATCGCCGGTGTTTGTTTTACAGGTCATTAGGTATAATAGCAAAATTGGTACCTCAATTATTATAATTGTAAAATTCTTGCTACAGAACTGGCAGTTTTTTCAACATAAAATCTCCATCTGTTGTTTTTAAAGTGCATTATTGTACAGTAAATGGAAACACGGTAACACTTTTATTTGTATAGAAACATTTTGACGACTGAGGAGCTCAAACATTTTTTACCACAAAATCTCCGGACATTATTTCTGCAGTTCATTACTGTAAATAGACAAACGTTACCACTTGAATTTTTACGATAAAATTCTGGCAACTGAACTGCCGTTTTTTTAACGGAAAATCTACAGTCATAGTTTTTACAGTACATTACTCTAAATAATAAGTTCAACAACATTTATTTCTTTACATCATTTTGACAAACTGAGCTGCCAGTTTTTTACCGTAACATATACAGTCATAGTTTTACAGTAATTTACTGTAAATGGCAAAACAGAACCACTTTTATTTTCATAGTAATATTCATGTGACTGAGCTGCCAGTTTTTAAGCGAAAAATCCATGTTCATTGTTTTTAGAAATGAAAGAACAATAAATTATTTACTTTAACTTTTATTTTTACGGTAAAAACTGGCAACTGAGCTGCCATTTTTTTTTTTACCATAACATATTTGGACTATTTTTTTCAGTGTACTATTAAAGGTAAGGACGTTGAAGCCAATCAGAAGCCAGAAGAAAGTATCATTCTGTCAACTCCTAAATAACACTTGAGACTAAAAATACCTGGAAAAGCTAGCTTTGGAAAATATTTACCTCAGAAAAATGTATACTGTATACAATAGGTATGCAGGAATGTTTGCTCATAAAAATGATACTACTTTTTATTCATAGGCACCTATCAGGACACTCAATGTCACCGTACAGACACAACAATAAAGTATAACGACAGTACGTACATTTCCGAAGGAGGTGCTATAAATTGCTCTGTACATCAAGGTTAAGAACAGCTTAAACACCTAAAATGTTAATTTTTGTGTGGAGCTGTCCAGGATATATAACAGTAATAATAAATAAACCCTCCCAAGTAGCTTTAATTGCAAGATTAAAAGGAATCAAGGGTGCTATCAGCATATGTATTGTACTGTATGTGGGGGACTTCAAAGGAGCATGGCTGATTTTAATAAATAATGCATAGGGTTCTTTTAGAGGCCATCTCCAAGCCAAGCTAATGATGCAATTAAAGGGAAATACTTCCTATTGATTCCTAAGACATATGGTACGTATAAGAGCACAGATAAACATACTGTATCATCATTAGCAAATGTTTACATCTAATATATAATTTCATATTGATTCATAGTCTTCAGTGCTCCATCAGTAACGAAGTGTGTTGTGCAACCTCTTCTTGAAACTTAACACTTTTCCAAAGTACTGCGAGCAACCCCATGACCCCCGTCTACCTATACATCACCTTGTCCCTTCCAATCCCGGCCCATCTCACCTCTCAACCCCCACCGATTGTCCTTGCCAGGAAATTTTCTAAGCCAGTTTGCTTGTCACCCTTAATCCTTTACAGTCCCTGGACCTGCAAGCGTTAAAATCAACATACAGTATTAGTAAGCCACATACTGTAAGACTGTGTCCACGCTGCTTGGGTTTCGATTCTAAGCTTGTTCTGATTCTCTACGGCAAAAAAACGACAACAAAACATATCTTAGCAGGAACCGGGTGTAGCTGAAGGAAAAATGCATAATATTTTGTGCAGTGTCAAGCTTATACACCTACAGTCGACTCATGTATCTCATGGTCTAATACAATAAATTATAGGAGGTAATATTTTTTATTATTTAAAATCAATATGTTTGAAACGGTTATATAAGTATACTGTGTATACATGTACAAATGTTCGGGTGAAAACTGTAAGATTTGCCCAAAACATCCATTCTTACATGCTAGCAGAGGTGGGTAGAGTACCCAACAATTGTACTTAGACTTAGACTTCCTTTAAAGGCCTACTGAAATGAGATTTTCTTATTCAAACAGGGATAGCAGGTCCATTCTATGTGTCATACTTGATCATTTTGCGATATTGCCGTATTTTTGCTGAAAGGATTTTGTGGAGAACATCCACGATAAAGTTCGCAACTGGAGAAAAGCCCTGCCTCTGCCGGAAGTCGCAGAAGATGACGTCACATGTTGATGGCTCCGCATATATTCACATTGTTCTTAATGGGAGCCTCCAACAAAAACAGCTATTCGGACCGAGAAAACGACAATTTCCCCATTAATTTGAGCGAGCGAGAAATATTCGTGTTTGAGGATATTGATTGCGACGAACTAGAAAAAAAAAAAAAAGAAATGCGATTGCAATCGCGTTGCATTGAGACAGATTCATACATTTTTAGAGACATTTACTAGGATAATTCTGGGAAATCCCTTATCTTTCTATTGTGTTGCTAGTGTTTTAGTGAGTTTAACAGTACCTGATAGTCGGAAGTGTACGTCCACGGCCGCGTGTTGACGCGCAGTGTCTCGGGGAAGTCGACGGCAGCTGTACGGGAGGCACAAGCAGGGGCGTCGCCAGACAGATTTCACTGGGGCACGTGCCCCACTGTTGATCTGCAGTGCCCCAGTAAAAAATTCGCCAATAAAAAAAACGCTTCAGAGTTTTAAGTCTATGTAACATAGACAACAGCGCGCATACTACTTAGTATGGTAATTGATTGCTACTGTATTCACTCCACGTAACATTGAGCACATGGCTAATTAATATGGTAATTTATTCACGTGTGGATCAAGACTTCGGTTGAGAGAGAGAGAGAGAGAGAAAGAGAGAGAGAGAGAAAGAGAGAGAGAGAGAGAGAGAGAGAGAGAGGACGAGAATCACTGCGTGAGGTAGGTAACGTTAGCCAACAACAATTTGTTAATTATATTATTTTGATTTTGATTTGACTCAAACTGTAACTCCTAGATGGATATCAGAAAGTTATTCGCCCGCAGCAGAGAATAAGCAGCAGGAATGAGAGATGTAAGTCAAGTCCTAGCTAGCTAGGCAACATCATTGTCTTAAGTTGATGCTAAGTTAGCTAACGTTAGTCCTTGTATCAAGACAAACATTAATTTGCTTTACGATCTGTCGGGGAATTTCCAATCAACATGAAACATAATGTTGGTTATTGTCTGCTGGTTCTGTTTAGGACCTCTGCATCAATGATGATTTGGAGTAAGCATGTGTGAGTTGAGTGCCTCTCAAATGGTTTATCTTCAGGAAGAAAACATTTTTTCCATATCATCAAGTCGTGAGCCAAATTTTTAAATCATTCAAGTTTATTTAACAGAAAAATAGCACAGTAGACTTGTCTTGTTAATCGGTGTGACTTTGACTGAAATAATCTTGTTTTGTCACCAGAAAAATGGCTACAGCTAAAGCATCTGGTTTTGTTTCCAGAAAAAATAGTAACATTTCTGTATTTGTTTTCAGAAAGATGGCTGAAAATATTGGGTTTTGTTGCCCCATTTAGATTTTTTTAAAATATATTTCCATGTCTGTCCTGAGTCCTCCTCCAACTTGTTAGTCGGTTTGCCTTTTGCTAAAATACTCACTAATAGTCACTAGAAAAATGGCTGAAAATATCTGTTTTTGTAGCCACAATTTGATTTTTTTCTCCCTAAACTTTTTTTTTCCATGCACACATCTGACTGCGACTCACTGAAAAGGACACACAATCCACTTTTATGTCACAACCCAGCAGTTGGGAACCACTGGTCAACTGTATAACAGTTACTGTAATATTTCCATGTCTGTCCAGAGTGATTGACCACTTTGCAAAAATGAAAACGAGACGTTACAGTTTACTTCTCAGAAAATGATTCCCTGAACAGACACACAACAGTTGTTCATTTATTCTACTACTGCGGCTTTATTGTTTTGTCTATATTTTATAGTTTTGTGTATCTGAAATAGGATTAGCCACATTGCCATAAATAGAAATTAAATAACAGAAAAGAACCCAGAGATGTAGGGGTGCTTTATGTTTTGTTTTACTTTTGTAGATGTTAAATTTGCAGATGATTACTGCAATATATATTTCAAAAAGATTCATTGCTCTTCCTTTTTGCTTTTACCAGTAGCAGTTTAGAAGTCTGGAGTAAAAAAGTGCACAAGTAGGTCAAATGCATTAGTTAATTTCAGGTGGTTAATCAAAGATCCATACAACATAATCTGATATGATTTCATAGTTTAAAGCACTATTTATGTATTTTTTGTGCTAAATAAGTGCTAAAAATGGTTTTGCTTGCGCGCTTTGCACGCTCACATGAATTATTTGTGCCCCAGGTGTGCTCCAGTACAGTATTAGGTCTAGTGACGCCCCTGGGCACAAGCTCAGCTGGTATCCGGTAAGTGGCGACTTTTTAACCACAATTTTCTCACCGAAACCTGCCGGTTGACAAATGGTTGGGATCTATCTCCGCTCTGATCCATAGTAAAGTTTCAACTCCGTGAGTTTTAAACAAGGAATCACCTTGTGTTTGTGTGGCTAAAGGCTAAAGCTTCCCAGCTCCATCTTTCCACTTTGACTTCTCCAATATTAATTGAACAAATTGCAAAAGATTCAGCAACACAGATGTCCAAAATACTGTGTAATTATGCCGTTAAAGCAGACGACTTTTAGCTGTGTGTGTGCGCAGCGTTCATATTCATAACAGCCTGTAACGTCACGAGTACACGTCATCATTACGCGTCGTTTTCAAGAAAAAAGTCCCGGGAAATTTAAAATTGCAATTTAGTAAACTAAAAAAGCCGTATTGGCATGTGTTGCAATATTAATATTTCATCATTGATATATAAACTATCAGACTGTATGGTGGGTAGTAGTGGGTTTCAGTAGGCTTTTAATGTCATTCAAATTTGAACTTTACAGTACAGATGAGAACAAGATTTTGTTGCATAAGCTCGTTGTAGTGCAGGATAAAATAACTATAAATAGATTTACTGTACCGGAGGGAACCCACGCAGTCACATGTACAGCAGTGACTGATGTCTTTTGAGGTTTTTTTTACTTATGATACACTGACCACACACTCCTCTCATGTTGTGCAACTCAGGTTAGGTAAAGTGATACCTTTACTTAAGAGTACCCCAACTTAAGAGTGTTTTGAGATAGGAGCTATTTCTCTGCTAATTGTTTAAGCTTTAGGTTGCAGGCAAAAATTTAAGTTACAAGCATCCCCACCATTGTTTGACGTAGAAAATGTTAAAGTTGAAAACTGTAAGATTTGCCCAAAACACCCATTCTTACACGCTAGCAGAGGTGGGTAGAGTACCCAACAATTGTACTTAGACTTAGACTTCCTTTGATGTCATTCAAATTTGAACTTTACAGTACAGATGAAAACTAAATTTTGTTGCATATGCTCATTGTAGTGCAGGATAAAATAACAAAAAGTTGCAGATATAAATAGATTTACTGTACAGATAAATATATTACACTTTTGCATATGCATCCACGTATACGGATGAATGTTATATTGTCTTTAGTCCAGCCAGTTAATCTGTTTTTTTGGGGTAATTGAGGGAATTTTTATGATGCGTTCAATAGTCTTATGGCCTGTTACAGAATGCTAGGGAGGCTGCGGAAGCTATTTCCAGAGTCCAGCAGTGAGAACAGTCCTCGGTGGGGGTGAGCTCTGGTCAGGCAGCGCCCTTTGGCGATCTCCCCGATAGGAAAGTATCATTACTTTAGAATGATATGACTGAAGTAAAAGTAAAAAGTAGTCATCAAAATACTTAACCCTTGTGTGGTGTTCGGGTCTGTGGGACCTGTTTCCATTTTTTGTTAAAAGAAAAATTATACAATTTATTAATTTTTCAAACTGAGACTCACTGACTTTGGATCATTTTCTGTGAAGAACATATATCAGAATAAAAATGTAATGACCACACACCATACACCCCCCTACACATTTCTATTACGTCAAAGATGTCCGGGTCCACTGGACCTGGCGCTAATAGATGTGTGGAAATTGATGATCTGTGTACCACACACAACTACTCACCCACTATGTACCTAGTAACAGTTACCAGCCATGTAATGCACACTCAACAAAACAGAAAGGGACAAGGGGTAGAAAAAAGATGGATGGAACACCATCCTCCACACAACACCTCCACTCCGGACAATCTAACCTCCTCCAACCTCCGAGGACAAAGCTATGAACAATGGGAGACCGGGTTTGCTGTTACGCCGCTTACAGTCTGTGGAACGCTCTCCCTGACCACCCGAGGGCACCACAGACTGCGGATGCTTTTAAAAAGGCTTAAAACCCTTCTTTTTTTAAACTGACTAATACAAGTGTAAAAATGTACGTTCTGTGTACCACCCCCCCCCCCCTCCACACACACACACACACACACACACATCAGGCCTAGACAGGAGGAGGGTCAAATGTGCGAACAAATGAGAGCAGACAGTGTTGACAAACAGTGTTGCAACCTTGTGTGGGAACCGCAGTTACAGAAACACAAAAGAAGAATCCCTATGGGATGCAGAAGCTGGCAGAGAAATTTTCCGTACAAACGTTCATACTGTTGTTACTCAGCCAGTGTTTGTGTGTCTGATGGACCCGTTGCATTTTGTGGCTTTTAATGCCTCACAATCAAACACTTTTACGTTAAAATAATGAACAGATGTTTACCTGATCCTAATAAACATCTGTTCAGTATTTTAACGTAAAAGTGTTTGATTGTGAGGCATTATTGTTGTTACTCAGCCAGCGTTTGTGGGTCTGATGGACCCATTGCATTTCGTGGCTTTTAATGCCTCACAATCAAACAGGGACGGCGTGGCACAGTGGGAGAGTGGCTGTGCGCAACCCGAGGGTCCCTGGTTCAAATCCCACCTAATACCAACCTCGTCACGTCCGTTGTGTCCTGAGCAAGACACTTCACCCTTGCTCCTGATGGGTGCTGGTTGGTGCCTTGCATAGCAGCTCCCTCCGTCAGTGTGTGAATGTGTGTGTGTGAATGGGTAAATGTGGGAGGAATGTCAAAGCGCTTTGAGTACCTTGAAGGTAGAAAAGCGCTATACAAGTACAACCCATTTATTTTTATTTATTTAAAATGCAACGGGTCCATCAGACCCACAAACGCTGGCTGAGTAACAACAATATGAACATTACACAAGGGTCAAATGAGTAAGAGTAAGCCGGTGGTGCATGAAAAAACTAAAGTATTGAGTAACTTTTGAGTAACTTCTGATTTATTTAGTAGCTATTTCTTAATAGTTCTTGGATTACAACCATAGTCAGTGTGTGTGTTTAAAACATAAAAAGTCATATACAATTTACTGCAGCATGTTTTCTCGAGTTGGAATTGCAATTTTTAGGGGGCAAAATGTCAATATTTCTACCGACGACAGCACATGATATAAATGTTCTTTTTACGGGTTTGAAAGTAATCATTGAAGATTTGTGCTGCCTTGTCTGACGTCATGTCATGTTTTGCAGTCTGTACGTTTCTGTGTACTAAATTAATTTGATTTGTCAAATAAATTAGTTCCATATATTTTCTCAGCTACATGTGAAGTTGTACTTTGTAGTTTCCATGCTCTTGTCTCTAATGTGACTGATGGCCATATGCAGTGTGTACCTTTTGTACACTAGGAGGTGATTGTGGTCATTTCAGCTTGTTAGCTATGTGGTCATGTAATACAGTAGAAGCGGGAAATGCTGCATCCTAATAAGCGAGCGCCAGTAACTTTCATGCTAACAGATAAGTACACATTTCCACTGCTATTTGGTGTTATAGGTAATGTTTTATTGTGTTTAAATGATACGTGTGGTTATGAGGATCATCAGACTCATACAAAAATATCGCTTTTTCAGTCAATCGTTTTTGGAGGTGCTTCCTAACAGCTGCCCCAAACAACCTGGACAGGTCGCCACCTCATCGTAGGGCCGACACAGACAGACAACATTCACACACATTCACACACTAGGGCCATTTTAGTGTTGCCAATCAACCTATCCCCAAGTGCATGTCTTTGGAGGTGGGAGGAAGCTGGAGTAGCCGGAGGGAACCCACGCAGTCACGGGGAGAACATGCAAACTCCATACAGAAAGACCCCGAGCCCGGGATTGAACTCAGGATGACTCAGGACCTTTGAATTGTGACGCAGATGCATTAACCCATCTTCCACCGTGCTGCCCTAATTTAATTTATATAAATTTATATATATATGTATATATATATATATATATATATATATATATATATATATATATATATATATATATATATATATATATATATATATATATGTATATATATATATATATATGCGATTAGGTGGTGACTTGTCCAGGGTGTACACCGCCTTCTGCCCAATTGTAGCTGAGATAGGCACCAGCGCCCCCCGCCACCCCAAAGGGAATAAGCAGCAGAAAATGAGAAAATGGATGGATATATATATATATATATATATATATATATATATATATTAATATATATATATATATATACATATATATACATATATATACATATATATATATATATATATATACATATATATATATATATATATATATATACATATATATATATATATGTGTATATATATATATATATATATATATATATATATATATATATGTATATATATACATATGTAACAATCGGAATTAAATTCAATGTATTAAAAGTAGCGTTTCTTCGTCACAAAAATACTCTGGTAAAAGTAAAAAGTATGTTACGTTAAAACTACTCATTTACACAAATAACTAGAGAATGATCAACATTTGTGTTCCAACCATGGGAAGGAAGAAAGTTAGTATGAAAGACAGCTCTGAGAAGAAGTGGATGATATTTATTGAATTAAAAAAAGATAAATCCTCAACGACATGATCAACCGAGAATTACAATTATGTCAACTTTTTGAAGCAGTTTCAGTCCATCCCTGCTAGTCTGCACCATACTGAAGCAGACGGAGTCTAATGGAGAACTAGCATGTTAAAATAGTATCTAAAAAGCAACATTTATCCATGAAAATATGGAAAAGCTGCTGATGGTGTGTTTGACACAGAAGCAGCTGGAAGAAGATACAGTAGAAGTCGACTCTGCAAGGTCAATGCTGTACATTATCATCAGATTTCCTCATTAAACTATTGTAGTTGTTAGTAGTAAATTTTATTGTATTGTATTTCGTACAATATTTTTTTTACCTAAAAGTTACTTTTTCTTTTTTAAAGGCATTTTACATGTTACAATGATGCTGTTCTTTGGCGGCCAATCACCAATTAAATTGATTTCAATTCATTTCAATAGGGATGTCGATTTGAGATAGAAATAATTTGAGTTAAGAGCTCCGTCACGAAACGTGTTATGGATGTATGTTTAAAAAAACAAAAACAAAAAATCAACTGCAACTGTGAACAAATAGATATTATTTTAATATTAAATATAGGTTTGTCAAAAAAAAGAGTTAGGTCACGTGATTAATCACAAAAAAATATTGCATTGATCATGTATATACAAAGAATGATTACGCAAATTATTTTGAGCATACATTCTCCTTTACCTTAATTGCAGACGGTTACCTGAAAGGTGGTGTGGTTTGTAATGGATGGATAGATTGACTTTATTTATCCCACAATGAAGAAATTATGTTGTTGCACTGCAGATACAAAAAGTCCATTATAAAAAACAAACAAAACAAAAAACAACTAAGTTTGTACATGATTATGTTGTCAGTGATCAGATCCATGCATGCACCACTGTAAAGATTAGTGAGGAAACACAGACTTTTGTGCTTGCTGGTGTATTTCACTTCAAAATGTACACTAAGCGGAGTTTTGATAAAACTGTAATAACATTTTGAGCAAAAAAATGATGGACATTCAATTTAAACATAAAAAAAATAAAATAAAAAGAATATCGATCAAATTCGGACAAAATTGTATTTGTGTTCAAATATAGGGGGCTTTTATAAGTTCATTTCATTTAATGCAAACCAGTCATAACTTTGCATTAATCGTGGTTAATCCAAATTCAAAAGTGTCAAAAAAAATAATTTGACAGTACTAATTTTCATACAATATTTCGTAACAAAAAGTTTGTTTTTAATATTAAATGACATGTTATATGTTGAAATTGTGCTTTTTTGTAGATGTTTACTTTAGATACAAGTGTTTTAAGTTAAGAGCTCCGTCGGAGAACCAATTAAGCTTGTAAATTGAGGCACTACTGTATACATATGTATGTGGGGATTGAATTTATACAAACATGCTTCTGATTATAATGTTTAAATATAAAAAATACATGTAATGCATATAATAAATTAAAAGAACAATGACATCATTTTAAAAAGAACGCAATTCATTAATATACAGTAGAGGCCAAAAGTTTGGACACACATTCTCATTCAATACGTTTTCTTTATTTTCATGACTATTTACATTGTGGATTGTCACTGAAGGCATCAAAACTAACTCGAGAGATGCCAAGAGTGTGCAAAGCAGTAATCGGAACAAAGGGTAACTATTTTGAAGAAACTAGAATATAAAACATGTTTTCAGTTATTTCACCTTGTTTTGTTATGTACATAACTCCACGTGTGTTCATTCATAGTTTTCATGCCTTCGGTGACAATCCATCCATCCATCCATTTTCTACCGCTTATTACCTTTGGGGTGGCGGGGGGCGCTGGTGCCTATCGCAGCTACAATCGGGCGGGAAGCGGGATACACCCTGGACAAGTCACCACCTCATCCAGGGGCCAACACAGATAGACAGACAACATTCACACTCACATTCACACACTAGGGCCAATTTAGTGTTGCCAATCAACCTATCCCCAGGTGCATGTCTTTGAAGGTGGCAGGAAGCCGGAGTACCCGGAGGGAACCCACGCAGTCACGGGGAGAACATGCAAACTCCACACAGAAAGATCCCGAGCTCGGGATTGAACCCAGGACTACTCAGGACCTTCGTATTGTGAGGCAGACGCACTAACCCCTATTCCACCGTGCTGCCCTTCAGTGACAATCCACAATATAAATAGTCAAGAAAATAAAGAAAATGCGTTGTTGAGTTTGAGTTTATTTCAAACATGCATGCATACAACATGATCCATCTCAATTTCCAGCTCCTCTACTCAACAGGTTCGAAAAGGAGTAGAAAGAAGCAGAGTTTATTTAATCCTACCCCCTTTCCTTTACAGTTGTTAACATTTTTGTTCACTTCCTGTTCTCAATTGATTCACAATATACTCTATAATTAATTACAATTAAAATAAATAATTAAAGAAATAATACTTGGTGAAGTAGGTAATATTTCATATGGTGAGATGAGTAAGATTATCTTGAAAATGAATGGGTGGATGAAATAAATTCAGAATGTTTATCATGGTTCTTCTTCTTTGTAGTTTGCAAACACTTTAAGTCTGAAGAGTTTCTTGAAGTGGATCATATTATTACATTGTTTGATTTCTTTGCTTAATCCATTCCATAATTTAATTCCACATACTGATTCACTGAAGGTCTTAAGTGTTGTATGTGCGTACAGATGTTTTAAATTACATTTTACTCTAAGATTATATTTCTCCCCTTTTTTTTTTAGAAGAATTGTTGTACATTCTTGGGTAGCAGATTATAGTTTGCTTTGTGCATAATTGTAGTTGTTTGCAAATTTACTATTTCATGGAATTTCAGTGTTTTGACTCAGTGGTTAAAGGGTTTGTATGTTCTCTTTATCCAACATTGTTTATTATTCTAACTGACATTTTTAGTAACATGGTTAATAAATAAAGTGTACTTTTATATTTATTTCCCCATATTTATGCACAATAACTCAGATATGAAAGTGTGTCCAAACTTTTGGCCTGTACTGTACCTCACAAGAAGCGTTAATCCATACATAGCCTGGTGGAATTAGTTCTTAAAAAGGACGTTTTCACAACTTAAAATGTCTCAAAACTATCAAGTTAGTCATAAACATATATTTTTTGCTGTTTTACATACCTAGGGATAGGTTGATTGGCAACACTTAATGGGCCCTAGTGTGTGAATGTGAGTGTATCTGTGTTGGTCCTATGATGAGGTGATGACTTGTCCAGGGTGTACACCTCCTACCGCCAGAATGCAGCTAAGATAGGCTCCAGCACCACCCGTGACCCCGAAAAGGGACAATCACTGGGAAATGGATGGATGGATGTTTTAAGATAAGAGCTATGTCGGAGAACAAATTCCATCCATCCATTTCTACCACGTGTCCCTTGGTACTACTATATGCATACATTTATGTAGGGGTTGAATTCATACATACATATATACATACATCTGATTAAAATGTTTTGATTTAAAAATACATGTAATGCATATAATAAATAAACAATTTTAAAAACTTTATAAACTAAAAACAACAGCGCTGGATGGAGCATGATATGACATGAAGAGAATATGAATTATTTGAGATATTTAGGGAATGTTTTTGATTGATTGATTGAAACTTTTATTTGTAGATTGCACAGTACAGTAGATATTCTGTACAATTGACCACTAAATTGTAACACTCGAATACGTTTTTAAGTTGTTTAAGTCGGGGTCTACGTAATCAATTTATGGTAATTAAATTGAATTAAAAATTAATTTTATTATGAATTATGATCATGATTTCTGTTTATTTTATGCCAGCAGAGAAGGCCTTGCTGGCCCTGATGGCACACCTCTGTTAAAAGGTATAAAACATTACGTTCATCATAGATTTATATTTTTTGCTGTTTTGTATACTCTGGGTACCTCCCTGATTTGTACTTATACATCTTTTGGCGAGGTAAGTTGATACGTCATCACAACATTCAGTTTCGGTGAGCTAAGTCTTTTTTCGGCGGACACATTTTCGGTGCATTACTAGTCAATATTGCGCATGTGCGTATGTGTGTGTGTGTGTGTGTGTATATATATATACATATATATATATATATATATATATATATATATACATATATATATGTATATATACCGTATGTATACATATATATACACACATATACACACACATATACACACACATATATATATATATATATATATATAAATATATATAACATTATATATATATATATATATATATATGAAGGAATCAATAAAGTACTATCTATCTATCTATCTATCTATCTATCTATCTATCTATCTATCTATCTATCTATCTATCTATCTATCTATCTATCTATCTATCTATCTATCTATCTATCTATCTATCTATCTATCTATTTATCTATCCATCCATCCATCCATCTACCTGTCTATCTCCATCCATCCATCCATTTTGTACTGCTTATTCCTTTTTGGGGTCGCGGGGGGCGCTAGTGCCTATCTCAGCTACAACAGGGCGGAAGGCAGTATACAACCTGGACAAGTCGCCACCACATCGCAGGGCGTGTATGTACTGTATATAAATATACAAACCCCGTTTCCATATGAGTTGGGAAATTGTGTTAGATGTAAATATAAATGGAATACATCCATCCATCCATCCATCCTTTTTCTACCGCTTATTCCCTTTTGGGGTCGCGGGGGCGCTGGCGCCTATCTCAGCTACAATCGGGCGGAAGGCTGGGTACACCCTGGACAAGTCGCCACCTCATCGCAGGGCCAACACAGATAGACAGACAACATTCACACTCACATTCACACACTAGGGCCAATTTTAGTGTTGCCAATCAACCTATCCCCAGGTGCATGTCTTTGGAAGTGGGAGGAAACCGGAGTACCCGGAGGGAACCCACGCATTCACGGGGAGAACATGCAAACTCCACACAGCCTGGATTTGAACCCAGGATTGCAGGACCAATGATTTGTAAATCATTTTCAACCCGCTTTCAATTGAATGCACTACAAAGACAAGATATTTGATGTTCAAAATCATAAACTGAATTTTTTTTTTGCAAATGATAATTAACTTAGAATTTCATGGCTGCAACACTTGCCAAAGTAGTTAGGAAAGGACATGTTCACCACCTTGTGTTACATAACCTTTTCTTTTAACAACACTCAATAAACGATTGGGAACTGAGGAAACTTGAAAGTGGAATTCTTTCCCATTCTTGTTTTAAGTAGAGCTTCAAGCACTCAACAGTCCGGGGTCTCCGCTGTCGTATTTTACGCTTCATAATGCCCCTCACATTTTCGATGGGAGATAGGTCTGGACTGCAGGCGGGCCAGGAAAGTACCCGCACTCTTTTTTTACGAAGCCACGCTGTTGTAACACTTGTCTTGCTGAAATAAGCAAGGGCGTCCATGATAACGTTGCTTGGAGGACAACATATGTTGCTCCAAAACCTGTATGGACCTTTCAGCATTAATGGTGCCTTCACAGATATGTAAGTTACCCATGCTTTGGGCACTATTGCACCCACATACCATCACAGATGCTGGCTTTTGAACTTTGGGCCTATAACAATCCGAATGGTTATTTTCCTCTTTGTTCTGGAGGACACCACATCCTCTGTTTCCAAATATAATTTTAAATGTGGACTCGTCAGACCACAAAACACCTTTCCACTTTGCATCAGTCCATCTTAGATGAGCTTGGGCCCAGCCAAGCCGGCGGCGTTTCAGGATATTGTTGATAAATGGGTTTGGCTTTGCAAAGTAGTGTTTTAACTTGCACTTACAGATGTAGCGACCAACTGTAGTTACTGACAGTGGTTTTATGAAGTGTTCCTTTACACACTGATGTCGGTTTTTGATGCAGTACCGCCTGAGGGATCAAAAGTCCGTGATATCATTGCTTACGTGTTGTGATTTCTCCAGATTCTCTGAGCTTTTTGATGATTTTAAGGACCGTAGATGGTAAAATCCCTAAATTCCTTGCAATAGCTCGTTGAGAAATGTTGTTCTAAAACTGTTCGACAATTTGCTTACAAAGTGATGACCCTCGTCCCATCCTTGTTTGTGAATTACTTAGCATTTCATGGGAGCTGTGTTTATACTCAATCATGGCACCCACCTGTTCCCAATTAGCCTGCACACCTGGGGGATGTTCCATATAAGTGTTTGATGAGCATTCCTCAACTTTATCAGTTTTTATTGCCACCTTTCCCAACTTCTTTGTCACGTGTTGCTGGCATCAAATTCTATAGTTAATGATTTCTTGCAAAAAGAAGAATGTCTTTCTAGCATATTCAACTGAATATGGGTTGAAAATGATTTGCAAATGTTTGTATTCCGTTTATATTTACATCTAACACAATTTCCCAACTCATATGGAAACGGGGTTTGTATGTCTGTATATATACATTCATGCCATGTATTTATATACAGTTTATACAGTGGGGCAAAAAAGTATTTAGTCAGCCACCGATTGTGCAAGTTCTCCCACTTAAAATGATGACGGAGGTCTGTAATTTTCATCATAGGTACACTTCAACTGTCTTTATTTTATTTTTTTCTATGGATAATTCACCAGTGTTTATTCGCACCGCATTCTTTGAAATGTAGAGTTTTGTTAGATTAAAACCACAGTTTTGGTCAAAAATAAGTTGAACAAAACAAAACATGTCCAGGATGTACACCCCCGCCTACGTATATATATATATATATATATATATATTTTTTTTTTTTTATATATATATATATTCTACCGCTTATTCCTTTTTGGGGTCCCTGGTGCCTATCTCAGCTACAATCGGGCGGAAGGCAGTATACAACCTGGACAAGTCACCACCACATCGCAGGGCGTGTATGTATATAAATATACACATCCCGTTTCCATATGAGTTGGGAAATTGTGTTATATGTAAATATAAGCGGAATACAATTATTAGTAAATCCTTTTCAACCCATATTCAATTGAACGCACTACAAAGACAAGATATTTGATATTCAAACTCATAAACTTAATATTTTTTTTGCAAATAATAATCAACTTAGAATTTCATGGCTGCAACCTATATATATATATATATATAAAAAAAAAATATATATATATATATATATATATATATATGTATATATATATATATATGTAGGTGTGGGAAAAAATCAAAAGACTACTTCATCTCTACAGATCTGTTTCATGATCTGTTTCAAAATCTCCTGATGATTGAGGGAACCCCTCATGAAACAGATCTGCAGAGATGAAGTAGTCTTGTGACTTTTTCCCACACCTACATATTGCGCTCTACCACGGTATCGAGCACTATTCTCTGGATAATCCAATCAAGACATATATATATATATATATATATATATATATATATATATATATATATATATATATATATATATATATATACAGTGGCATATTTATATATATATATTTTGGTATATATATATATATATATACCAAAATGGATACATGGATGATACAGCAGAGGATTGGGAGAAAGTCATGTGGTCAGATCAAACCAAAAAAGAACTTTTTCGTATAAACTCAACTTGTCGTGTTTGGAGGAAGAAGAATACTGAGTTGCATCCCAAGAACACCATACCTACTGTGAAGCATGAGGGTTGAAACATCATGCTTTGGGGCTGTTTTCTGCTAAAGGGACAGGACGATTGATCCGTGTTAAGGAAAGAATAAATGGGGCCATGTATCGTGAGATTTTGAGCCAAAACCTCCTTCCATCAGTGAGAGCTTTGAATGGTTGACCAAATATTTATTTTCCAGCATGATTTACAAATAAATTCTTTAAAATTCCTACAATGTGAATTCCTGGATTTTTTTTTCAAATTCTGTCTCTCACAGTTGAAGTGTATCTATGAGGAAAACTACAGACCTCTGTCATCATTTTAAGTGGGAGAACTTGCACAATCGGTGGCTGACTAGATACTTTTTTTCCCCCACACTATATGTATGTATTAGAGATGCGCGGTTTGCGGTCTCATCCGCGGAGTCGGGCGGGTGACATGACGAAAAAATAGATTTTAATTAGAATCGGGCGGGTGGCGGTTGAACCATCTGGAAATATTTGATATACATGGTTCTGGGATCGGTATCCTTTACCATTCAAAGAACCTTTTAAGACCCATGTCACAAAGCGAAGAAGACAATAAGAGACGCTAATATTCACTAGAATGACTGCCGGCAGTCACCCAGTTAATAAGTATTAGGGTGTGCTATGAGGCCATTGACTTTGTCGCCTTCTACAGCATGTGCGATCTGCTTGTCAGTCCAGCATCATGTTGTGTGTGGCTTCCGCAGCAACACGCATACGACTGCAAGGCATACTGGGTGACACAGAGTACACTAATGGTTATGATATAAACAATTTTAACACTCTTAGTAATATGCGCCACACTGTTGAGCCACACCAAACAAGATAGACAAACACATTTCGGGAGAACATCCTCACAGTATCCATCCATCCATCCATCATCTTCCGCTTATCCGAGGTCGGGTCGCGGGGGCAACAGCCTAAGCAGGGAAACCCAGACTTCTCTCTCCCCAGCCACTTCGTCTAGCTCTTCCCGGGGGATCCCGAGGTGTTCCCAGGCCAGCCGGGAGACATAGTCTTCCCAACGTGTCCTGGGTCTTCCCCGTGGCCTCCTACCAGTTGGACGTGCCCTAAACACCTCCCTAGGGAGGCGTTCGGGTGGCATCCTGACCAGATGCCCGAACCACCTCATCTGGCTCCTCTCGATGTGGAGGAGCAGCGGCTTTACTTTGAGTTCCTCCCGGATGGCAGAGCTTCTCACCCTATCTCTAAGGGAGAGACCCGCCACCCGGCGGAGGAAACTCATTTCGGCCGCTTGTACCCGTGATCTTATCCTTTCGGTCATGACCCAAAGCTCATGACCATAGGTGAGGATGGGAACGTAGATCGACCGGTAAATTGAGAGCTTTGCCTTCCGGCTCAGCTCCTTCTTCACCACAACGGATCGGTACAACGTCCGCATTACTGAAGACGCCGCACCGATCCGCCTGTCGATCTCACGATCCACTCTTCCCTCACTCGTGAACAAGACTCCTAGGTACTTGAACTCCTCCACTTGGGGCAGGGTCTCCTCCCCAACCCGGAGATGGCACTCCACCCTTTTCCGGGCGAGAACCATGGACTCGGACTTGGAGGTGCTGATTCTCATTCCGGTCGCTTCACACTCGGCTGCGAACCGATCCAACGAGAGCTGAAGATCCCGGTCAGATGACGCCATCAGGACCACATCATCTGCAAAAAGCAGAGACCTAATCCTGCGGTTACCAAACCGGAACCCCTCAACGCCTTGACTGCGCCTAGAAATTCTGTCCATAAAAGTTAAGAACAGAATCGGTGACAAAGGACAGCCTTGGCGGAGTCCAACCCTCACTGGAAATGTGTTCGACTTACTGCCGGCAATGCGAACCAAGCTCTGGCACTGATCGTACAGGGAACGGACCGCCACAATAAGACAGTCCGATACCCCATACTCTCTGAGCACTCCCCACAGGACTTCCCGAGGGACACGGTCGAATGCCTTCTCCAAGTCCACAAAGCACATATAGACTGGTTGGGCAAACTCCCATGCACCCTCAAGAACCCTGCCGAGAGTATAGAGCTGGTCCACAGTTCCGCGACCAGGACGAAAACCACACTGTTCCTCCTGAATCCGAGGTTCGACTATCCGACGTAGCCTCCTCTCCAGTACACCTGAATAAACCTTACCGGGAAGGCTGAGGAGTGTGATCCCACGATAGTTGGAACACACCCTCCGGTCCCCCTTCTTAAAGAGAGGAACCACCACCCCGGTCTGCCAATCCAGAGGTACCGCCCCCGATGTCCACGCGATGCTGCAAAGTCTTGTCAACCAAGACAGCCCCACAGCATCCAGAGCCTTAAGGAACTCCGGGCGGATCTCATCCACCCCTGGGGCCTTGCCACCGAGGAGCTTTTTAACTACCTCAGCGACCTCAGCCCCAGAAATAGGAGAGTCCACCACAGATTCCCCAGGCACTGCTTCCTCATAGGAAGACGTGTTGGTGGGATTGAGGAGGTCTTCGAAGTATTCCTTCCACCTATCCACAACATCCGCAGTCGAGGTCAGCAGAACACCATCCGCACCATACACGGTGTTGATAGTGCACTGCTTCCCCTTCCTGAGGCGGCGGACGGTGGTCCAGAATCGCTTCGAAGCCGTCCGGAAGTCGTTTTCCATGGCTTCCCCGAACTCTTCCCATGTCCGAGTTTTTGCCTCCGCGACCGCTGAAGCTGCACACCGCTTGGCCTGTCGGTACCTGTCCACTGCCTCCGGAGTCCTATGAGCCAAAAGGACCCGATAGGACTCCTTCTTCAGCTTGACGGCATCCCTCACCGCTGGTGTCCACCAAGGGGTTTTAGGATTGCCGCCCCGACAGGCACCAACTACCTTGCGGCCACAGCTCCGATCTGCCGCCTCGACAATAGAGGTGCGGAACATGGTCCACTCGGACTCAATGTCCAGCACCTCCCTCGTGACATGTTCAAAGTTCTTCCGGAGGTGGGAATTGAAACTTTGTCTGACAGGAGACTCTGCCAGACGTTCCCAGCAGACCCTCACAATGCGTTTGGGCCTCCCAGGTCTGTCCGGCATCCTCCCCCACCATCGCAGCCAACTCACCACCAGGTGGTGATCGGTAACACAACATAAACACAACACAACAAACACCCAGAATCCTTTGTATTCATGACACTTTCTGACTATTTTATACACCCCTCTAGCAGCTAACCCTGCCCCCCTGTGCTTCGGTAAGGCGGGCAGGGTTGGGGGCGCGGGGGTGTAAAATATATTCAGGATTTGTCACGGATACAAAGGATTCTGGGTATTTGTTGTGTTGCGTTTATGTTGTGTTACTGTGATGATGTTCTCCCGAAATGTGTTTGTCAATCTTGTTTGGTGTGGCTTCACAGCGTGGCACATATTAGTAAGTGTTAAAGTTGTTTATATCACAACCATTAGTGTACTCTGTATCACCCAGTATGCCTTTCAATCTTGTACGTGTTTTGCAGAAGCAGAAGCTGCACACAACATGTTGCCGGACTAACATTCGGTTTGTACATGTTGTTGATGGTGTCAAAGGCAATGGCTTCACAGCACGCCCATTTTCTTGTCATCAGGATGAACGGCATTGAATATTCGCGAGAACATTAGAGGCTCCCATTTTCTTCATTAATCTATGAAACGGGTTGAAATAGCTCTGTGAGTGGTAAAGGCGGCCGAATTCTGATGTATTTCAGCGGGCGGGTGGCGGTCGGTTGTGGTACTGATAAACTGTTGGTTCGGGTGGACGGCGGGTGGATGACGACTTAGGTGATGCGGGTGCGGATGATACAATTGCCTATCCGCGCATCTCTAGTATGTATATATACATACACCACCCCCCGCAACCCCTAACGGGACAAGCGGTAGGAAGTGGATGGCTGGATATATACACACACACACACACACACACGCACACACACACACACACACACACACACACACACACACACACACACACACACACACACACACACACACACACACACACACTATTGACTATAGTAATGCACCGAAAATGTGTCCGCCGAAAAAAGACTTTGCTCACTGAAACTGAATGTTGTGATGACTTATCCACTTAGCTCGCCAAAAGATGTACAAGTAGAAATCAGGTCGCATTCAGGTCATTCATTAGTCATGAATTGATATTTTTTTTGCTGTTTTTGTATACTCTGGGCACCTCCCTCGTCGCCACTGCCCGTTCCTCTCTCTGATTGGCCCGTGGCTTCTGTCAGTCATAGACGTGGTGGGCGGGACTTGATCGATTCGCTCTTTCTCCACACACGCACACAGCGGGAAGGGACGGGGCAGAAGGCGGCGGCAGTGCATCCTCAGTCTTACCGGAGAACGGCAGTCTTTACTCGCTACTGTCTCCACTTGTGAATCCCTTACCACCACCACCACCACCACTACCACCACTACCACCGCTACCGCCGTGGCACAATTCTCCCGCGTCTTCCCCGAAAAAAGTAGCACAGTGTCCGGGACATTTTGTAAGCGAGGGAACTCGGTGTAAAAGTGAATCCGGTGTGGGAGATACCGAGGAGGACGAACTACTGAACAGCAGCAGCAAGACAAGAGGACGACAGGATGAATCTCAACAGTCATGTCATTTTCACCCTCTACACTATTTACGGCATTCTTCTAAAAGGTAAGTGTGATGAGTTGTGTTGTGTGTGTGTGTGTGTGTGTGCGCGCGCGTGTGTGTGCACCTTGCATGGCTAACATGAGGACGGTCACGCTTTCTTGGATTATTGTTTACACCCCCACCCCCCCCTTGTAAGGGCAGGACACACCTCAGAAGACACCCGCCTGGGTGTTGTGGACATGCAGCTTTCCTGATGAGTCACTGTTGCGATGCTGCTGCATAAAGAGCATTTGTGCAAAAAATTTGCAAAAGCATCTTTTTTTTTTTTTTGTCTGGAGTTGGATGTCAGGAACAGGTGCACCGCCCTTCATCTTCAATTCACACCAACGCCCCCAAATCCCTCCCCCTGGTGGAGTCATCTCCACAAAATGTTATTATTATTATTATTATGATGATGTTGACCTTCCTTTGTGTTAACTGCATGTTGAGCAGAGCACTTAAAGGGGTAGTGACACTGGAGGTCAAGGTCACAGTGTGTGCATTATAGGTACAAATGAGATGGTTCTGTCTGAAATTAGGATGCCTTGCACACTTGCAGGCAGCACACGTGAGATGAAGTGACGCCTGTATCGGCATCAGTCGAGGAGGAAGGGGAGCCTTTGTTTTATGGCGTGCATCTTGCACACACTGATGGCCATTTCTCAACAGTTTAAAAAGTACCTGCTCGTTAAACCTTCTTATTACTTGTACGAAAAAAGGAGTGGATGTATGAGGAGTGATGCAACTGTACATCCTCTGTTCAACAGGAGCACGATGCTGTGTTGAATAATCTATTGAGAAGAAGTGTGATGATAATCATAGAACAGGAATTGCTCTACTAAAGTAATACCACTAGGTGATGGTATCTCTCTTTCTCTTACTCTTTTCTGTCCGTCTTCCAAAGGTGTATAGTTTCACTTTTAATGTTGTTGTACACTGCACACCAAATCTGACTTGACTAAAATCTGATATTTTTGGTCAGTCTAAACACGCCAAAGGGCTTCTAATCTGATCTTTTCGCATCATATTTCGGCCATGTCATGAGGTAGTTAGAATCTGATTGGAATTAGATTTTTTTTCAAATGTGACCTGAATGCACCCTGATTTCTACTTGTACATCTTTTAACGAGCTAAGTGGATACCTCATCACAACATTCAGTTTCAGTGAGCAAAGTCTTTTCTCGGCGAACACATTTTCGGTGCATTACTAGTCAATAGTGTGTGTGTGTGTGTGTATATATATATATATCTATATATATATATATATATAGATATATATATATACATATATATACCCAGAAACCTGATTGCCCTCTCAACGGAGGGTGCTTACAGACATCAGTCGTTTACCAAGCAAAGGTAACACGCAAGGACATTAACACATCCGACACGTACGTAGGATTAACCGAAGGAGCGTTTAAAACAAGATGGAATAATCACAACGCCTCCTTTAGAAACCAGACTTTGCGGAATTCTACAGAACTCAGCAAACACATTTGGAACCTCAAAGACAATAATGTTGAATATTCAATAACATGGCAAATTCTTGCATCCAGCACACCTTACAACAGTGGTAATAAAAGATGCAACCTATGCTTAAAAGAGAAACTGTTTATTATATATCATCCAGATCTATCATCCCTCAACAAGCGCAGTGAAATCATTTCAACATGCCGCCACAGACGGAAACACCTCCTAGGTAACACATGAGCCAATCACCACACCCTACGCCTGCCTGTACCCACCCACTCTGTGCCCTATATAAACCATTGTATGTGAATGCTTCCATTAAAATCTCCTGATGATTGAGGGAACCCCTCATGAAACAGTTCTGTAGAGATGAAGTAGTCTTGTGATTTTTCCCACACCTACATATATACATATATATATGTATATATATATGTATGTATATATATATATATATATATATATCCATTTACTACCGCTTGTCCCTTTCGGGGTCACGGGGGGTCGCTGGAGCCTAACTCGGCTGCATGCAGGCGGTAGGCGGAGTACACCCTGGACAAGTCGCCACATCATCGCAGGGCCAACACATAGAGACGATATGTATATATATATATATATATATATATATATATATATATATATATATATATATGTATACACACACAACGTGTGTGAGTGTATGTATATTATGTATATACATACTGTGTACGTATGTTGATGTATATATACACGTCTGTGTGTGTGTGTGTATGTCAAAATACATACTGTGTATGTATGCAGGTATATATATACTGTATATATATATATGTATATGTGTGTGTGTATATATATACACACACACATATACATATATATATATACATATATATATATATATATACATGTGTGTATATATATATATATATATATATATACACACACGCGTGTGTATGGATATATATGGGTGTATATATATATGTATGTATATATATATATATATATATATATATATATATATATATATATATACACAGTATATATGTATGTATATGTATATATGTATGTATGTATATCTGTGTGTGGGAAAAATCACAAGACTACTTCATCTCTACAGAACTGTATCCTGAGGGGTTCCCTCAATCGTCAGGAGATTTTATGGAAGCATTCACATACCATGGTTTATATAGGGCACAGAGTGGGTAGGTGTGGGTAGGTGTAGGCAGGCGTAGGGGCGTGGTGATTGGCTCATGTGTTACCTATGAGGTGTTTCCGTCTCTGACGTCATGCTGATATAATTTCACTGCGCTTGTTGAGGGATGACAGGTCTGGGTGATATATAATAAACTGTTTCTCTTTTAAGCATAGGTTGCGTCTTTTATTACCACTGTTGTAAGGTGTGCTGGATGCAAGAATTTTTCCATGTTATTGAAGTTTCAACATTATTGTCTTTGAGGTTCCAAATGTGCTTGCTGAGTTCTGTAGAATTCCGGAGGCTCTGGTTTCTAAGAGAAGCCTTGTGAGTATTCCATCTGGCTTTAAACTCTCCTTCAGGTAATCCTACGTACGTGTCGGATGTGTTAATGTCCTTGCGTATTACCTTTGCTTGGTAAACGACTGATGTTTGTAAGCACCCCCTGTTGAGAGGGCAATCAGGTTTCCTGCGGCAGTTGCAGTCCTTATTGGTTTCAGAGTCGTTCAGTCTGGGGGCAGGCAGTCCTTTTGCAATTTCTTTTTTTGTGATTTGAAATAATTTTTTGTATGTTATTCATACAGCTGTAGCTCAATTTAATGTTGTTCTTGTTGAATACTTTTCTTAGGGTGTTGCCTTTGGGGAAGTGTTTGTCGATCATGCAACATATAACAAATTATTTCAAATTACAATAAAGCAAGGTGGTGGGTAGTTGTAAGGATCAGTGTATCTCGGCCTGTCGCTATTACATCTCCACCTCGTCGCTCCCAACACAGCCTGGGGGTCAATAGACTACAGACTTGTGACGTAGGCCGGCTTCGTCGTGTGAAGAAGCCTACAACTATTGGTTGTGTTTTCCACTCCATTTGCTGAATAGCAATATACGATATATATCTAGATATTATTTCCGGTAAGTAAAAACAAAACAGTCCCAGTTACCTGAAATATTAAAATACTTACAAAGTCAAATTAATGACTTACTGTAAGTAAGCGTTTGCAATACGCGTTTGGAAAAAAGAGTTAAAAGTGGGGCCACATGCTGACATATGCGCAACTCGGTCCATTCATCCATCCATCCATTTTTCTACCGCTTGTCCCTTTTGTGGTCTCTGCTTAATTTATTACAGCATTTGGGAAGCCTGTAGTTGATTATTATTATGTAAATGTTATATTTTTATCAACATGTGATAGCAGTGACCCTGCCATTCAATACTAGGCTGCTACATTACTAATGATTAATATAACTATAGCTGAAAAAATAGTACAATAGCAATAGGAAAGACTATTCATCCCTAAACACCATGGAGTTCATTTAGGCTTCAATTACATTATTATATCAACTATCAGAGACAGAAATCCTTCATTAAACATAATGTCCTTTTTTGCTGCTTCAACACAGCTCAATCAACACAGAAAAAAGTCAAGTGAAATAACTTATTTTTTAACTGTAAGTCAATATTGCTTGTCTTTCTCTCAGACAGACATGGCTTCGCTGTCCGTAACACACACACACACACACACACACACACACACACACACACACACACACACACACACACACACACACGAACACGCACGTATGCACGCACACACGCCGCACAGTGAGCTAACGTTTCGCTAATAGCTAATTAGCTTTCACCTCAAGGACTGCGAGTGAGCTGAGTTGCCGCTTGTTTTTAAAACGTCAACGGGCTCATAGTGATGTGACTAGTAGTTGACTGGGAGGTGTTTATTTGGGGAGAGTCCGCTGCCTTACCTGCTCAAAACACCTTTCTGCTCGCTCCACATTACATGCGCTCTGAATATGCACTGCTGATTGGCTGTTATCGCTCTGGGTGTAACCACATAAGATGGTTCAGACAGAGGCAGACGCAGAACTAAGCAGAACAGCTTGTTAAGACTTTTTTTGTTTTGTTAAGACTTTAGTTTAGGCGGTGGCTCTTTGTTGTTAAGGCGGTCGCCTTAACAACAAATCGCTGCGGGAAACCCTGATATATATATATATATATATATATATATATATATATATATATATATATAATGTGTATATATATATATGTTTATGTATTTGTATATATATATATATATATATATATATATATATATATTTGTCTATATACATATATGTGTATATTCATATATATGTAAAAGTTCGAGATGCCACCTCAGTAGAAGCATTTAAGTCTCACCTTAAAACTCATTTGTATACTCTAGCCTTTAAATAGACTCCCTTTTTAGACCAGTTGATCTGCCGTTTCTTTTCTTTTTCTCCTATGTCCCACTCTCCCTTGTGGAGGGGGTCCGGTCCGATCCGGTGGCCATGTACTGCTTGCCTGTGTATTGGCTGGGGACATCTCTGCGCTGCTGATCCGCCTCCGCTTGGGATGTTTTCCTGCTGGCTCCGCTGTGAACGGGACTCTCGCTGCTGTGTTGGATCCGCTTTGGACTGGACCTTCGCGACTGTGTTGGATCCATTATGGATTGAACTTTCACAGTATCATGTTAGACCCGCTCGACATCCATTGCTCTCCTCCTCTCCAAGGTTCTCATAGTCATCATTGTCACCGACGTCCCACTGGGTGTGAGTTTTCCTTGCCCTTATGTGGGCCTACCGAGGATGTCTTAGTGGTTTGTGTTGTGGTTTGTGCAGCCCTTTGAGACACTAGTGATTTAGGGCTATATAAGTAAACATTGATTGATTGATTGATATATATATATATATGTATCTGTATATACCAGGGGTGTAACGGTACACAAAAATTTCGGTTCAGTACGTACCTCGGTTTAGAGGTCACGATTCGGTTCACTTTAGGTACAGTAAGAAAACAATAAAATATACATTTTTGGGTTATTTGTTTACCAAATTTGTAAACAATGGCTTTATCCTTTTAACATTGAGAACACTATAATAATTCTACCCACGTTAATCCACATTAAACTGCCTCAAGTTGTTGCTTTGATTAAGTGAAATGACAAAACCTTTCTTCTACATATAAAAAGTGCAACATTAAACAGATTCAAGTCAACTCATCATGCTTAATTTATTACAGCATTTGGGAAGCCTGTAGTTGACTTTTATTACACACACACACACACACACACGCACGCACGCACGCACGCACGCACGCACACACACACACAGCAAAATGAGCTAACGTAACACTAAACGCTAATTAGCGTTCACCTCAAGCCAAAACTGCGAGCGACCTGAGCTGCAGTTTAAGTTTCTAGAAGGTCAACAGGCTCATAGTGATGTTAGTAATAGTTGTGACTGGGACGTGTTTTTTTTTAATTTGGGGAGTGTGCGATGTCCGCTGCTAAACACATATCTGCTCATCTCGACGCCGGAGCACTGACAACATGCGCTCTGAATACGCAATGCTGATTGGCTGTTACATCGCTCTGAATAAGCACTGCTGATTGGCTTTGTATGTAACCAATCAGATGTTGTGTGGGCGGGACAATGCTGGGTGCTCACTACTCAGACAGAGGCTGAAAGCAGAGCAGCTTTTTAAGACTTTAGCTTACAAACTCGTTGGATACACCCTCGTACCGAACCGAAACCCCCGTACCAAAACGGTTCAATACAAATACACGTACCGTTACACCCCTAGTATATACGTATACTTTATATACATTTGCGAATGACTCATGTTATTAAAAATACGAACAATTTATTTGTTATTAATATTTTATATATGTATGTATATATATATATATATTAGAGCTGCAACTAACGATTAATTTGATAATTGATTATTTGTTGATTATTACTTCGATTAATAATGGGATAAGAGAGACAAACTACATTTCATTATATATATATGTATGTATGTATATATATATATATATATATATATATATATATATATATATATTAGTCGGTCATGTTTGCAAATCATTTTGTTGATGCAGATGCCCATGTTTGCTGCACAGATTTACTTTAGAAAAGATTAGTGTGAGATACTTTGCTTGTTGTATTTTTGTATCTGAATTTATTAAATGTTTGGGTAGAATTGTATGAAACAAAACCATTTTGTTTTTCAAATAACAGAAAAATTTATCACAGCTGTTTATCTTTTCTATGGAGAAATGTAGTTAATCATATAACTGGCACCCAATATTATTAAAAAGAATGGATTTTGAATCGAGAATCGATTCTGAATCAAGCTGTTACCCCCCCAAAAAAAAAATTGAATCGTACGTATGTATGTATGTGTGTATGTATGTGTACATGCATAAATACAAACATATATATATATATATATATATATATATATATATATATATATATATATATATATATATGTATATATATATATATAAATAAACCTAGATACCAACAAAATAGTGATTGTTTAAGGTCCGGAAATTATGTGTCCGCTGCTTACACGTTACATACTAGGGCTGTGAATTTTTATGCACCACACGTTTCAATTCAATTCGATTCTTGGGGATAACTATTCAATTCAGAATCATTTCTCGATTCAAAGCAATTGTTGATGCAAATGACTACTTTTTTAAAATAAAATCGTGTGGCAGTTCTATGATTAACTACATTCCTCCATAATATAGATAACAGTTTTGATAAGTCTCGATATTACTAAAAAAACTTGGTTTTGTTTAATAAAATTCTACACAAACATTTAATTAAGTCAAATACAAATTAGGCAATTAAAGATATATACAGCACTTCTCGTTTCATCAATATTTTTCTCTAATACAACCTCCTAATTGTTTAGTGCAACAGTTTGGCCAACAAAAATAAACAGGAGTGATACCTCGCACATCGAATACACAATATTTTGCCTCACCGACAACTGAGTTCAATTCGATGAGATGACAAACATTATAGCTAGTATTGATGTTATTAGAACAATGACAAAGTTAGCAGTTAAATTAAAGGACGAGTAAGCATCCCAGTCAATGAACTAAAGACTTTATAAACAAGTTGTGGCAACGTTCCCGACACATCTCCTCATGTACGGTAACTCTCAGTTCCAACAGCTGACGAAAAGACGCTAGTTGGACTTTCAAAATGAAACTGCAACATCAAATATTTCTCTCCTCAGCATTGCTCTCCTAAACGCACATCGAAACTTCACGGAAGTAGAAGCGATTGGCTCTGTTTACTCGGAGGGAACATTTTCAGACTTAAGTCTGTGTAGTGGCTGCCATATTTCCTCGAGCCTATGGGCTCTAGTGACCATGTGGCCTGTCAATTTTCAGGAAGTAAGCTGTGTTGCCTAGAATGTATTAATAAATGAAGTTTTTTTGGTAATTGTACATTTGAATGGTTTTACAATCCGTCTGGAATTTTATTGCGGTTAATCATTATACTGTTTATCGTTACATCCCTTTTCCTTACCATTACGCTGTGGTGCAGTTAGGGCCCCCCAAAATACAAAAGCGTGACTCACAGCATGAAATAAGATTCATAGTGACCCTAAATACGAACAGGCAATGTGGTAGGGGTGCGCTTAAGCCTTGCTCTCTCGTTGCCTTCCCTGTGGTGTGTGTGTGTGTGTGACATGACCTGTGCTGTTCCTACTGAATTGCATGTGTTCAGGGTATATGCAATTATATAATATCATATCACATTTACTAATTGCATGTGTGTGTTAGCGTATATCCTCGCAAACGTGTGCTTTGCTTATGTTTGAGAGGCAAGGAGGCCAGAGTGCACGGCGGACTCATTTCATGACACACACGTCGTACACTCTCTGTAACCCAGAAGAGGATAATGCTAGGCTGCTTGATTTGAACCGTCATTTCCCAGTGCAAAGCCTATTATTGTATAGGTTGCACACAGCAGGCAGGTCAGCCTCCTCCTGAATGGAGTCGATCTCACTTCTTTTGCCATGGAAGAGACAGTTTGTGCAGGATATAATGCAAATGTGTGCGCGTGTCTTTATTTTATTTTCTTTTTTTTAAAGATTGGGGCTGTTGTCCGCGTTTTCCTCCAGCATGTGTCCGTGAGCCACAGCAAAGCGGCTGTTATGCAAATGGGGACTCTTACGCAAGAGCCAGGGGCTGAGCAGGCTGGTGAGGCAGAGGGCGTCGGAGGAAGAAGAGCTGATGTCGGAACAACACGGAACGAGTGCTGTGGAGGAGGAATGTGCAATCTCCTCAATGATGAGAGTGCAACTAATGCACTTCTTGTGTTGTGTGGTTTTTGGATGCTTGTTTATCTTACCATTGGCTCGCTGTACGTCTGTTCCCGAACTCATCCCACGTAGGAGCCCCCGTTGAGGCATGTGTTTATCCCCTCAGTGGGTCTAAGCTGCTAAAGGCTGACCCTCCATCCCTCTGCGTTTCCGTCCATTCCTCCTTCTCGCTCTCATCCTCCCATCCTGGTGTTGGAGCTTTGTAGAGCGTCAGCGTGGGAAAGCTTCTGATAACAAGCGGCCTTGTGTGTGCGTGTGTGTGTTTGTGTGTTTGCAGGGCCACTGATTACATGGGAGAAACAACTCTCTTTTTCATCCGCCACACTCTCCCCCTCCTACTTCTGCATCCATTTTCATGGTTGTGCTTTGACAGGTAGAGCAGATGAGGTGTTCTGTACTTTGTGTTGATGCCATAAAGCCTCAAAGCTGAGAATCCTCCACGGAGCAGTGCTAGACCACTGTGGCTTGCAAGCTCGTGCACACACACCCAGACGTACACACACGGCATGAAGCTCCACTGTGGATTCACTGCTGCTCTGCCAAAAGATTTCCCCAGATCAAAGCCAGTCTTTTTGTTAGTCCAGGTGTTAAAAAAAGTTGAAACAGAAAAGAGGAAGGGACTGGAGAGGGATTGGGGTAAGGATTGAGAAGCTACAAGCCCTTCCTGGCACAGCAGATGTATGCCTGGGAAGAGCTGCTGCAGGAACACAACGGGCGATTACACACCTGCGGTTCATTCTCTCAAGTCAGATGATGAGTTTATCCCTTCTTTCATGCCGATGAAAACAAAAGGGCCCGACAAACAGTCCATTTTTGTAAGTAGTACCCTGCCTTGGCTTTTTTACACTCTCTTTGCTGGGCAGCAGAACCAAGACTAACATGGCCTCTACCAAACAACAAACCCAATTTGCTGTTTGTCAAACGGTCTTTTGTTTATATAGTGTAGATATTTCAGTTTTCTACTGCAAGATTTTCGCACAACTTTCGTATGTCATGCCAATATTGGCGTCCTGCCTGCCAAATTGTGCAGTGTCGCAATTCTTGCCCATGTGAACCGAACTTTCTTGGTGGAAATGTACCTTTATTAAAGATGACTGCCGTATTTTTTAGACCATAGGGCGTACTGGTTGATAAGGCGCACTGCCGATTCAGGTATATTTTCATACAAAAGGCGCACCAAATTATAAGGGACATTAAAAGGGTCATATTATGATATTTTTTCTACATTTAAAACACTTTCTTGTGGTCTAATGGAGATTCTTTGGTCAAAATGTTGCATAGATTATGGTTTACAGAGCATCTTCAGGTCGTTTTCTGACAGTAACTTCATGATGCGCCGTTTTGTGTGCGGTCTCATTTATGTGGCTCACCTTCGACAGCGTCTTCTCCCCGCCATCTTTGTTACACCGGTGTAGCGTGCAAGAAAGGCGGTCGAAGAAATGTTAAAAGATGCAGCTAACTGTTTTATTGTCTTTAAGACTTTACTTAAATCAACTGAGCAGCATCTCCTCATCTGTGCCTCACTAGTACATGGAAAAACAGTCCAACAGGAACTTTCTAATAACTAAGGTTCCGTGGGTGAATTATGTAAACCCACTACACCAGTAGTTTTTAGCACTTTCATAGCCAGTCTACTGACAGATATACGTTATAACTTTACGTTACTTTATATTAAAAATGGCAAAAGGCAGAGGATAAATGCCCCATAACAAGAGGATAGAAAAAAAGAAGGCGCGTCTCGACTACAATGGCGGAATCCCGCAAATGTTCAGGACTTACGCAGATACACATCAGCGGGTACCAGTAGGTAAGAAAAGTATGTTATGCACAATGTTGCTTAACAAAACGCCAGATGATATGTCTGCTAATAGGTGCCTGTAACACGTCTCGTGCTCCGGGTTCTCAGGGTGCGGGAAGAAACAGCCGTTAAAGCGGGATATACACTTTTTAATTATGATTTACAATTATTTTCAGTCACAAGGTTCGTCTTCCTCCGTCTCCCTTGGCTTGACAACCTCCTTCGGCTCCTCGCGCTCCTTTTAACATAAGAGACTGGTGATTAGACAACCTGTTCCAGCTGGGTTGTCCACTCACCTGCAGGTGCTTCGTAGCCGGCTTCTGCACATGCCCTGCCCACAGGGACGCCTGGACCACGCCCCCCACAGTGCCATTTTGTGGTCTTTATAAACACACCATAATAGTACTTGTATGTTGAAGCACAGCACGTCTGACTAGGGTGGCCGTGATGCGCCGATAATTCATCAAGCTGTGTTGCTTCATAGCTTACCAAAGTCGTAATTAAATATTTTGACATATTTTTGAACACTGTGTGTAATATTCTATATTCTCAATTAAACATCAAAGTTTTGGTGTTGCTTGCTATTGCATCTTGCAGTTCACACGTATCTCTTATGTGTGAACACATCTATTGGTCACACTTATTACACCATGTACCAAAAAAAAAGCTTCAAGGTCGGTAAGCACAACCAGAATTTTTCCGTACATTAGGCGCACCGGATTATAAGGTTTTTGAGAAAATTAATGTCATTGTGGCTTGTGCAGCCCTTTGAGACACTCGTGATTTAGGGCTATGTAAGTAAACTTTGATTGATTGATTGAAAGGATTTTAAGTGCGCCTTTCGTCCCAAAAATATGGTACATCAACTAAGTAGAACCACCTACTACAAAACCCGTTTCCATATGAGTTGGGAAATTGTGTTAGATGTAGATATAAACGGAATCCAATGATTTGCAAATTCGTTTCAACCCATATTCAATTGAATGCACTACAAAGACAAGATATTTGATGTTCAAACTCATAAACTTTATATTTTATTTTTTGCAAATAATAATTAACTTAGAATTTCATGGCTGCAACACGTGCCAAAGTGTTGGGAAAGGACATGTTCACCACTGTGTTACATCACCTTTTCTTTTAACAACACTCAATAAACGTTTGGGAGCTGAGGAAACTAATTGTTTAAGCTTTGAAAGTGGAATTCTTTCCCATTCTTGTTTTATGTAGAGCTTCAGTCGTTCAACAATCTGGGGTCTCCGCTGTCGTATTTTACGCTTCATAATGCGCCACACATTTTCGATGGGAGACAGGTCTGGACTGCAGGCAGGCTAGGAAACTACCCGCACTCTTTTTTTACGAAGCCGCATTGTTGTAACACTTGTGTTGCTGATATAAGCAGGGGCGTCCATGATAACGTTGCTTGGATAACAACATATGTTGCTCCAAAACCTGTATGGACCTTTCAGCATTAATGGTGCTTTCACAGATGTGTAAGTTACCCATGCCTTGGGCACTAATACACCCCCATACCATCACAGATGCTGGCTTTTGAACTTTGTGCCTAAAACAATCCGAATGGTTATTTTCCTCTTTGTTCTGAAGGACACCACGTCTTCTGTTTCCAAATATAATTTGAAATGTGGACTCGTCAGACCACAGAACATCTTTCCACTTTGCATCAGTCCATCTTAGGTGTGCTCGGGCCCAGTCAAGCCGGCGGCGTTTCAGGATATTGTTGATAAATGGGTTTGGCTTTGCATAGTAGAGTTTTAACTTGCACTTACAGATGTAGCGACCAACTGTAGTTACTGACAGTGGTTTTATGAAGTGTTCCTGAGCCCATGTAGTGATATCATTTACACACCGGTGTCGGTTTTTGATGCAGTACCGCTTGAGGGATCAAAAGTCCGTAATATCATCGCTTGCATGCAGTGCTTTCTCCAGATTCTCTGAACTTTTTGTTGATTTTACGGACCGTAGATGGTAAAATCCCTAAATTCCTTGCAATAGCTCGTTGAGAAATGTTTTTCTAAAACTGTTTGACAATTTGCTTACAAATGGTGACCCTCACGCCATCCTTGTTTGTGAATTATTTAGCTTTTCATGGAATCTGCTTTTATACCCAATCATGGCACCCAACTGTTCCCAATTAGCCTGCACACCTCTGGGATGTTCCATATAAGTGTTTGATGAGCATTCCTCAACTTTATCAGTATTTATTGCCACCTTTCCCAACTTCTTTGTCACGTGTTGCTGGCATCAAATTCTAAAGTTAATGATTATTTGCAAAAAAAATGTTTATCAGTTTGAACATCAAATATGTTGTCTTTGTAGCATATTCAACTGAATATGAGTTGAAAATGATTTGCAAATCTTTGTATTCCGTTAATGTTTACATCTAACACAATTTCCCAACTCATATGGAAACGGGGTTTGTATTTTTACCTATGCATTTAAATAGACAATGTTTCCAGTCATTAATTAAAACACCATTTGGTATCCCCCAACTTTACAATATACTTGTGGCATTTAGAGTGTGGCTAGGGGGGCGTGGTCAGTATGACATTATCATATAAATTGTATTGTGGGGCGATATAACACGGTTGGTAGAGTGGCCGTGACAGCAACCTCAGGGTTGCAGGTTCGATGCCCGCTTCCGCCATCCTAGTCACTGCCGTTGTGTACTTGGACAAGACACTTTACCCACGCTCCCAGTGCCACCCACACTGGTTTAAAAATGTAACTTAGATTTTGGGTTTCACGATGTATAGCACTTCGAGAAAAGCGCTATATAAATATAATTCACTTCACTTCACTTCACATAACCGTCGATGATAAATAGTATGTAAAACAATAAAAAATGTACATCCATCTGTCCATCCATTTTTTACCACTTGTCTCTCTCGGCGTCAAGGTGGCGGGGGTAGGGGGCTATAGCCTATCCCAACTGCACTTGGTCGGAAGGCGTCGTACACTCTGGACAAGTCGCCAGATAGACAGACAACATTCACACTCTCATTCACACACTATTTGGTATTGCCATTGAGCCAGGTCTTTGGAGGTATACATTTACAAACAATTGTATGTTTTTAGTAATTGGTTTTAATATGAATACAGTTGAGATAGGCTACAGCACCCCCTGCAACCCCGGAAGGGACAAGCGATACAAAATGGATGGATAATTGTTTTTATATTGTACAAATAATTTTGCTATAAATAATTTTATATAATTATTACTATTGTATAATGTAACACAGGCAGTATATCAGTGGCGGTTGCTGGTGTTTCAAGTAGGGAAAGTTAATTTGCAGCTGTTGTCTAAACATGAGTACAGTCTCCAATAACAGAATAAAATATGTAAAGATGTGAAATTTTACAAATAAAAAGTCACTTAAAACATTGTAAAATCCTCCATATCAACAGGAACAATGGAATGAAATTTGAGAAATACTCAAGCAGAGTTTTATTTTTTCAGATCGCTGCTTTGCTCATTTTGCTGCCAGTCAAAAAGGGATTCAGCCTAAGACAGATCATCCAATCATCATGCGGAAGCCCGGCGTCTTGGCCAGCCGAGGCCGAATCCACTTCATTCACTTTTACAGACGCTCTACTTCTGCGGGTGGAAAAGAGCTGAGCATTTATCCAATGACTGTCTAGTTTGGCTGCAGTGGAACAACCCAGTCCAAGCTACAAAAGGAATGAGAAGCTGTAGCGAAAGTAGCTGATTCTGAACAAAATTTTAACGCATTCTAACGCATATGTAGTCAAAGTAATGGATACAAAATTATATATTTGACAACTTTGTTTATTGTTTAGGGGAAGCTGAACTTCTTTGGCAGTCTTAGAGCAATTGCCAATACAGTCTCCCATTCCCAGCAGGTGTCGTAAGTGAACAGCCTCTGGCATGTTAGAACAAGGCGGGTAAGGGAAATAGGCGAAGTCAGAACTTTTCAGGATGGAGTTCAAAGCGTTTTTCGGTGGCCGAGCTTTCGGTGCATCACTATAGTGAGGAAATATTAGGCTATATATCAATTCGTACAATGTTTTACTTCAGTTTGTTTCAACGTAAACGACCATTATTTTCAAGGTGTGGCAAAATTTACTTTGCCGTGGCACTGCGCCATGATCAATTACATGTAGGGAAAACCCAGCACCATGTCTATTACAGCAGTCTTTCTTTACAATTTTTTGCCCACGAACGCCCCCTAAAGGGTCGGCTATAAATATCTGTTTCTCAGCTGTGGTCCGTCTGTATTGGCTGCATCAATACTCAGTTGTAATGCACTTTCTTACCACTTGTGGTGAAAGAAACACATCTGGAGCTAAAGTCATAGAAAAGTCTCATACAGTGGTGAAACAGTATTTTAATTTTCGTTTAAAGTTGTGAACAGTTTAGTTAAGGAACATATTTATTCTTTAATTTTGTTGATTTTAGCATAACATAATTGTATATAAATACATTTTTCTTCAGTTATTTATTAGTCCCTTCCATTGCGGTATATTGTTAGTATTAATGTTTGATTAAATATCATTTGACAAGACGACTAATTCAGTGCTATTATCTGAGTGGGCCTGGGGCCCCTATGTAGTGGAAAAGTTGTTCAAAAGGGTTAAGAGTACCTCATTGTCACTGACGATAGACTACTATTTTAGAATAATACACATTAAACCTAACCGATCTTGTGTATATGCTTGCATGCTGATTCAGAAAAATCAACAATATTAACCTAGTCTGGCAGTGATAGAAAGTAGGGCTGTCTTCGACTAAAGTTTTTCACTTTCGAATCGTCAGATTTTTTCTATAATGGATGGTAAGTTGACTCTTTGCTAAACGTTTTTCTCATATTCTGGGAATCACAAATAAAAAAAACACATTTGTGACTTTTTTCACCTTGAAAAAGGCCAAAACACAAATAAACATGGCATAGATTGGATAGTTAGAAAGGTCTTCGGATATGCATGACCGGGCTCAGCTTAGGCTCTGGCGTAACGCTGAGAAGACGATAAAACTTGACTATCTAGAGGAAATAATCGTTGTAACAAGATTTTTTTTAGGTGAATCTGTGGAATGATCATTACTGTTGCCAGAGGGAGGCAGTGGAGGAGATTTCCTGCCCCATCAAACTGTTTGACACTATATTACGTCATCAGGTTCATTTTCAGGTGAGTCCCACCAGGGGTGCTAGTGGTCGTCTGGTCTGGCTTTGGTGGTCATCCGGTCTGGCGACGGCGCGACCAAACGGGCCTTGTGTCCCCCCTCTTGATACATCCTCCCAACACACAAACTGTACGTTTGTACCACTTTTTTCCGAAAGAATGAAGTCTGCTTGTATTGTACCTTTTGAATTTTTCTTACATTCTCAGGAATTTGGAAGAGTGATAATATAGCAATTGCAAGTTGTTGCTATTGCACTGTTTTTAACAAACCAGAGAGTGCATATTCATCTGTACAAATAAAACATTTAATTGCATATTGTATTTGAGATAATAAATGGCATCAAGCCTAGCTGCAAGACTTACGTAATAGTCGTTTGGATCTATTTCCCCATCACAAAGGATACCACCTCCACCCATATCATATGTCATTAGCATTGTGAGATAGAATTCTGATGCCTTCCAAAGCATGAAAAGCATGCAGGTGGGGAAAAAAACTATTGTTATAGACTCCCTGCTGCCTGTCACAGTGCTGCAAAATGTATGCCTGCCTGTGTGGGCTTCACAGCATCTATCTGTCCATCTGTTTTCTATATCGATAGTCATCCTGTGCCTGTTCAGTTTTTGCTAGCCTATGCCAGTTGACTTTGGGTAGGAAATCATCCCACACCATCTGCATGAAAATCTACTATATGAAACACTACTCCAAAAAACAGCCTGTCAAGCTCAATTCAGTTTGGTTTGATTTATTAAAGCAGCAGCTAGAACAGAACAAAATGCATACCTTGGGCTATTTCTCTAAATGGTAAGGTCAGAACATTCTTTTTTTACATATAAAAATAGTTTTCCAACATGCTTCTTCTATTTTGATCACTGTGTTTGTTCACAGAAGTCTTATAATTTAGTGTTTTGGCAAGTAATCCCAGAAAAATACAAGGATGTTGGGTAATTGGTGGTATGATGGCAATGACACACTGTCATGGCTGCTTATGTTAATCACTACACAATAGAAGCATGCGAGTCATCAAACATCCAATTAGGTTGTCAGGCTCACATTTAAAACAGCATGATGTATTTTCCGTCAAATAATCTAAATCGTATTTATTGTATATTCCTAAAGCACCGTGCTGAGACCTTGGTTGTACTGTGAATATATTGTGAACTAATGCCTCCTTGACTGCATTTGCATGTTATTGACTAAAATAAACACATCTTTGTTTAGAATTTTTTGTGGCGTAATGCACTTCCAAATTGGCAGAGCAGCTCAGCTTCATATCCCTTCGTTAAATAGTATGAGAGAGATAATGAAGCAGCGAGTTTGCTGCCCAAAAAAGCTTCCCAGTAGGACTTGTTTATATTATTCTAAACAAGCCTGTTATTCTTATATGAAGCACCCTGCCAATTGGATTTGATAAATCTAAGTCTTAATGTACAATTTACACTTTTGTTTTCTCTCTTAGGAAATGGTATAAAAAGCTTAATTTATTACAGCATTTGGGTACCCTGTAGTTGATTTTTATTATGTAAATGTTATATTTGTATCAACATGTGATAGCAGGGACCCTGCCATTCAAAACTAGGCTGCTACATTACTACTGATTAATGTAACTATAGCTGGAAAAAAATAGTACAGTAGCAATAGGAGAGACTATTCATCCCTGAACACCATGGAGTTCATGTAGGCTTTATGATACACTTACATTATTATGTCAACTATCAGAGACAGAAACTCTTCATTTAACATAAAGTCCTTTTTTGCTGCTTCAACACACCTCAATCAACACTGTGCGTAACACACACACACACACACACACACACACACACACACACACACACACACACACACACACACACACACACACACACACACACACACACACACACACACACACACACACACACGACGCTGAAGCGCTGACAACATGTGGCCTGACTACGCACTGCTGATTGGCTTGTTACCGCTACGGTTGTAACCAATTGGCTGGTTGTGTGGGTGGGACAATGCAGGGTGCTGTGCAGGAGACAGAGGCAGAACGGAGCGGAGCAGCTTATTTAGACTTTAGCATAGGCTGCTACTTCATATGTACTCGTTCGGTACTGCTCCGCACCGAACCGTAACCCCCGTACCGAAACGGTTCAATACAAATACACGTACCGTTACACCCCTATTATCTAGTGATACTATACACTAGGTTTTGATAGTATTGACATCTATATTGATCACCCCTACTTTACATTTAAACTTTAGCTGTTAGCTTCTTGTGTCATCCTGCTCGATGTGTGTGTGTGTGTGTGTGTGTGTGTGTGTGTGTGTGTGTGTGTGTGCGTGCGTGCGTGCGTGTGTGTGCGTGCATTCGTGGAGCAAGCTTAGCTTTTCCTCCAGTCCTCCAGTGATGCAATTGGAAAAAAATGTAGTTTTTCCGTCATAGTAGTGGGGTTTAGTATCTGTGGATAGTTTGTTGCAGGCAGCCTGCTCTTAAATTAGAGCCTCCTGGAATTAGTGCGACTCCTGCATGTGTGTAACAAAGAATATGGAAATGTAATTGTGTCTACCTGAGCGTGCTTTTGAAGGAATCTTTCACATTAGTACAGTCTTTAGCCATGTAAAGACTAGGACACAGCTGTGGTAAACATTGGCTGGGCTCTGGAGCTCATCTGCCGATCGCAGATCAGTTTAAAAAGGCAATTTTCGGCCCCCGTTTCAATGCCATGATTGTAATTGGAACATGTCTAGTGACGTTTATTTGGTCATTTTCTAAATGTTCCAATTTTTTAAATAGTTTTGTCACAAACCAAGACTTATTAAGACATTTTAAAACATACGTATACATTAGCAATCTAGTCATTTCTAATGGCATTTTCCAATAGTTGATCAAAGAAATATAGTCTTTACCGCCAGCAACAATTGAGAAATATGGACATAAAGTTTGTAAATGTCTGTGTATGCATGCATGCGTGCATGTGACATCTCTGTAAGCGTAGATTTAAAAGGGATTAGCGTGTGGCTAATCACCCACTCCATTCTTTGACAAACCATGCGTCACTAATGTCGGATGTGAAGAGGCAGACTCAGTCAATCACCTTTTGAATGATAAAACTTCCCAAGCTGCGGTTATTGTCTTTTTCTTAGGGAAACAACATGATTAAGGGAAGCTCCCACGACAAATTGGCCTGCGTTTGTCCCCTCCAAACATGAATAAGCAAATAAGTCAAGTGTGTTGATGTAGCATGCAGCTGAACCTCGCGTGCTATCCAGGTTCATGTATCACGCTCCCTCTTAACAAGCCTTATCCTTGATAATGTTCTTTTCATGTTATGTGCCCTTTCATGTGACAGCTTCTTTTCATACAAATCCCTGCGGGCCACAGTGGAGAGACTTGCAAGAACGTGTCACAGTAATCATTTCTTGAACCGAGATAAAGATACGGTCACATCGTCGCTCTTCCTGCCTCCGTCCCTCTGCAGTCCCTGACCGCCACCAATATTGTTTGGGGACCCTGCGTCTGCTCCTGACAGAAATGAATTCAGCTAAAGCGAAGTCAGCCCATATTGCGGCGCAGAGGCAGTCACATCCTTATGTTGTGTGCAAGCCGCCACGCGCACATACAAATGCACGCTGAGATTGTAGACATTGCAGACAAATCCACTCTTGTTTGGAATTACATTTGCTCAGATGGTATGGACTGTAGAGGTTTACTTCTTTGTTTTTTCCGGTCATTGCTGAGCTGACAGGAAGAGTACAATCCCAGAGAACACATGGATGCTAGGTGAAATACCCAAGTAAAACTACAGATCTTTCTCCCACCCAAAATCGAAGGCCTATAAATAGGGACATACCACAAATTCTCTCCTCACCTCTCTTTAGTGCATCATTGTGTAAATCATTGAAGGGAGCATCATTTCACTGTCTAAACAGGAAATAGAGCCAAATCCGCACATAATCCAGCGGCTCCCACCGCCTTCCACTCTTATTCATCCTTACTAATCACAACTGTAATTCAACAGAGTAATCCCTGAAATGAGAAGCATCCATCTATACGCTGATGCTAATTTCCCCCTTGAGGCACTCACATTGCATTTTCAGACGCACAGTTGTTATATTTTGCTTTAAAAAATGCTTTAACATACGACTGTCGCTCGGTTAGCAATATGCTCCAAACCTCGTACAATTTGGAGATCAACTGGAATTTTGTAGACCGATACAAAACTTCATAAAAACAAAAAAAGCAAAAAGACTTCAGCTCAGTGATTATCTAAAAGAATAGGTATGCCAGTGTGTTTCCTCTGGCTTTTTTGGGTGTGTTTTGGGGAAAAAAGCAGCCACCAAGTTTAAAATGTTTTTTAATTCTCTGTTCAGGTTGTACCATGAAATCAGAATTTCCAAGAAAGTCAGAGTCCTCAGCATCTTTTCAAAGATCACTCCTCTGAGTGTGAGCAAAATTACAAGCTCCTGTAATATCTGTCATTAGCACTTCCAACTAGTTATTATCGTACTTGTCTCATTTGCACGTACTTCAAACCCCGTTTCCATATGAGTTGGGAAATTGTGTTAAATGTAAATATAAACGGAATACAATGATTTGCAAATCATTTTCAACCCATATTAAGTTGAATATGCTACAAAGACAATATATATGATGTTCAAACTGAAAAACATTGTTTTTTTTTTGGAAATAATCATTAACTTTAGAATTTGATGCCAGCAACACGTGACAAAGAAGTTAGGAAAGGTGGCAATAACTACTGATAAAGTTGAGGAACCAGCAACACGTGACAAAGAAGTTAGGAAAGGTGGCAATAACTACTGATAAAGTTATAAATGCTCATCAAACACTTATATGGAACATCCCACAGGTGTGCAGGCTAATTGGGAACAGTTGGCTGCCATGATTGGGTATAAAAGCAGCTTCCATGAAATGCTAAGTAATTCACAAAGAAGGATGGGATGAGGGTCACCACTTTGTAAACAAATTGTCGAACAGTTTTAGAACAACATTTCTCAACCCCAAGGCATGGGTAACTTACACATCTCCGAAGGCACCATTAATGCTGAAAGGTCCATACAGGTTTTAAAGCAACATATGTTGTCATCCAAGCAACGTTATCATGGACTACCCTGCTTATTTTAGCAAGACAAGTGTTACAACAGCGTGGCTTTGTAAAAAAAGAGTGCGGGTACTTTCCTGGCCCGCCTGCAGTCCAGACCTGTCTCCCATCGAAAATGTGTGGCGCATTATGAAGCGTAAAATACGACAGCGGAGACCCTGTACTGTTGAACGACTGAAGCTCTACATAAAAGAAGAATGGGAAAGACTTCCACTTTCAAAGCTTCAACAATTAGTTTCCTCAGTTCCCAAAAGTTTATTGAGTGTTGTTAAAAGAAAAGGTGATGTAACACAGTGGTGAACATGCACTTTCCCAACTACTTTGGCACGTGTTGCAGCCATGAAATTCAAAGTTAATTATTTGCAAAAAAAAAAAAAAGTTTATGAGTTGGAACATCAAATATCTTGTCTTTGTAGTGCATTCAATTGAATATGGGTTGAAAAGGACTTGCAAATCATTGTATTCCATTTATATTTACATCTAACACAATTTCCCAACTCAAATGGAAACGGGGTTTGTATACTGTACTGTATTATTTAGTAGACTTTGCATGCTGTTTCAGTTCTATACATTAGCTGTATAGAACTTCATTGTCTATAGACAATGATGTCTTCTCTTAGACAGGAAGTAATCTTTGCCATTAAGTTGAATGTGCAAACCTTTTCTATTGTTGAGCCCTAAAATGTGTTTAATATGTAAGTATTGTATTTATTACACACTAGCTGTTCGATTGTGACGTCCATCTAAGTTGCTGTTTTGATTACCAAATTTGAAAGTGTTGCAATCGCCATGTAAAATTGTTAATGCTAATTAGTAGAGTCCGTGTGGACATAACCTGAAAGTGTTGCACCATTTTTTGTCAGGTATCTCAAAGCCCGGTTTATTTCACTGAATTTTTGTTTTATTTAGTTTTATCGTACAGTGATTTCCGTATCTTCATATACTATGTTATATACAGTTAAGCCTTTATTTCCTTTTGGATATTCCAAATATTAATTTACTTTATTTTAGCTTTATTTTTTTTAACATGCATCATCCAAGAATGTGGATGTACTTGACTTTGAGTGTTCTTCTCTATGTAGGATTGTCTTTCAGACATTAACATCCATGGATCATGTCTAATTCAGTCTGATGCATCTTTTGGGACCAAATAATTTATTTTACATTATGTTATGGAACCTATAAAAGTCAATTAGTGTCATTGTTTGACTTTGGAGCTTCTACTCTATTCACACGTCATTACGTATGCTAGCTTTGGCTAAGTGGTACAGCTCCTTTAATATATTTCAAAATAGGGATTTAGCAGTGAATTACCTAACAAGTTCCGACACAATATTAAAATTGAGTTATGGGCATGATACTAATTAAAAAGTGGGATTTATTTCACTCGCACTATCACTATCTATACTTGTTTTAGCGCCTGGAAGTAGCTAAAGCTAATTGAAATATAATTCCCTGAAGACACATGTTCATGTTAATTGACTTTCTGTGCGCGCTCGTGTTTCCTTTGCTCTATGTGTGTAATGGAGTAGAGGGGCTGTGTTTCTTTGTACTCATATTGTTGCCTGAAGTAACGCGCGAGTCGCCAGTCTAATCAACAGCTGGAGCCCACCCCCACTCACTTCCTAATTCAACCTTCGAAAGGGACCTTGTTTTGCCTGTGCCACTGTTCTTTAGGTACATGCAATGTAATAAAATCATACAGCTGTAATTGACTAAAATCCGATAGAGCTGATCCTTGGTGAAGTTCCAGTGCTGCTTTAGACTTTGAGAATGTGACCAACAATAGGCTTTCTGACGAGTTCAGGAGGATACCTTGCAAAGTTCCTCAAAAACAACGGGAAAACTATTTATATTTAAGGACTGTAATTAAGGGATTACCTATAAAGTAGAGGTGTTGTATTTCACCAAAGTTCAATAGGTTTCCCACCATCAACCTCTCTCTATTGTTGTTCTATTTACATCTGTTGACATGGGAAGACATTTGTTAGGCTACTGTTTTTGTATTTCTTAACTGAGAGGGATATTATTTCTGAGAATGGTTTGAAATAGGGATAACAATTATTTAGTAATCATTTTTCAAAGTAAGGCACAGTAAACCTTCCTTCAGATAATATAATATGATAGGGGCCTCACCTTTTACCCTAAAACTGATTTTCTGTCATACATTTTTTTTCTGTTTTCTTGTCACCTCAGACTTGTATGGTTTATGAGTTCAGTTTGTTTCCAATATTCAAACAACTACAACTTGATACAGTACATCACAATTTCCAATTTCTCTCATTAATATGTTTGAAAAGGAGTACGAAGAAGCAGAGCTTTTTTGATTCTACCCCTTTTCCATTTAATAGCAATTGCTAACACCTTTGTTCACTTCCTGTTCTCAATCTGTAAACAATTTACTCAATGAATGAATCATACATTTTTCCTTACAAACATTACTGAAGTTATAGCAACTATGTTGTTCTTTATATTCCAAAATTGCTTTATCAAGAGTTTGTTTATTTGGATTTTTTGTTGATTACACATTTAATTTGGTCTGTGCGAATGTGTTCTACAAAGTTTAACTTAGGCGGTGCCTGATAACAAATTTTTGCTGGACAATATATTGTCCCACAAATTATTGTTGATAAACAATGTTATTGACAACATTATGTAATGTAATCATAATATACTGTATATAGTAATAATAGTGAAGTTATTTATTTTTATATAGCGCTTTTCTCTAGTGACTCAAAGCGCTTTACATAGTGAAACTCAATATCTAAGTTACATTTAAACCAGTGTGGGTGGCACTGGGAGCATGTGGGGAAAGTGTCTTGCCCAAGGACAAAACGGCAGTGACGAGGATGGCGGAAACAGGGATCGAACCTGGATTGCTCAAGTTGCTGGCACGGCCACTCTACCAACCGAGCTATGCCGCCCCTATTGCAAGAAAATCTTTCAAAGACAATAAACCTTATCTCATTAGTATTGTTTACTATTGTAAATGGAAAACCAATAACTTTTAGTTATTGTTCGATTAATTGATTTATGGACTATTGGCCCAGGCCTTGTTTAACTTCTGATTCCGAGAAATATGGACATTGATTTATTAAGTCTGTTCTCTTAAAACACAATTTTTACTAGGCAGTGGTGTGGACTCGAGTCACATGACTTGGACTCGAGTTAGACTCGAGTCATGAATTTGATGACTTTAGACTCGACTTGACAAGATGTAAAGAGACTTGCAACTCGACTTGGACTGTAACATCAATGACTTGTGACTTGACTTGGACTTGAGCGTTTTGACTTGACATGACTTGTTACTTTCCCCAAAACCCAACGATTAAAAAGTTATAGACATAGATTAATAGTCAGATAACTGGCCGGCTAGATAAAAGGATCAATGACAGAGACTTTGATTAGAGCGTATCGATGTGAAAGCACCTAAAGTTTGCCCTCCATGGAGGGCTTGCTCCTGCAATGTGGGAGGGAAAATGGAATCAGGTGAGACAATTTATAACCCTTAAAAAACTAATTATCGCAGACCCTTGGCTCTGGTGAGCAAGCAACAGCATAAACAATTCGCCATGAGGGATTTCTCTTGTTCACTGACATTGTACTCTGTGTCCAGACTTGCATAGCGCATGAAACGACACGACCCCCACCCCCCTAAAATGCACCATCTGTCTGTGTATATATGCCACATTGCAAATCCATTAAATGCTCCTCGACATTATTCCTCCCCATCCTAAGTGGCTCACACCCCTGTGCTTACTGCCATTATTCCACTCAACAGACAGTAACACTTTAGATGTTTTTGTGGATCCTGCAGCTTGTTTCCAGTGGAAATTTTTGCATAATTTTAGCGACCAATTTGCAGTTTTTTGTTATTTGAACACTGGGGGGAAAAATTTGTACAAAATGTAATGCATTGGAATTATTTTAAATGCTGACATTGTGTTGCCAACTATTTAAATTCAGGGGTAAAAACCTAAAGCAGGAATCTTTTATTCATTTATCATTACAAAAATTGATTGCATGCAGAGCTGGTTGGCCTTGGAGAAGGTTTGAATTCTCTTGATGCTTTTGTCCGTTTCTACATTGTATTGGCATTGATGCTGCTGAAGTAGCAGCATTACACTTTGGAGTTGCAACTGCCTTGTGCATGACATCACACATGACCTCAACACTAGTGCAAGGCCTCAGAAAGATCTAATGGTGTGAGTTTCGCTTTTTTTATCTTGTTAATAAAGTTAGGACATGACCCGTGATATATAAATATTTCCGTGTTTTATTATTGTAACGGTTTTATGACTGCAATGAATTTGACCCCAGAACGGATAAGGGCAGAACCAGTTTAGTGTAAACAAAATGAAGGTACTGCAGATGTTTCATTGTTTATTTGTATTCCTCAAGATTCTACCAATATAATACTTTAATCTTTTGTGATTGCTGCTTTTGGTGCCTTGTCTGAGCTTTCATAATCCTCCCCATTACCAAATTCTATCTTTTTTTTACGTATTAAGTAGCACGCTGGTTGAACACAGCGAGACACGCAAACTACTGCTCGAGTCTCACCAGGTTTCGGCTCGGTAGTTTTATAGCTAACTCATCTCCGGTTCTAATCAAAAACCTTCCCTCAACCCCTAAACCCCATGCTGAGGAAACAAATAAGCTATTATGGTTTTAAATGGTCGCCAATTAAGGCTAATTTCAATGCCTGTCTTAAAGATGCTTTGTTTTTCGCTTCCATTTTGCTTTGAAGAATTGTGATATGGAATCATATCCGAATCTTATGTTGGAGATACAACAGACGCGTTCTTATTAAAAAACAGAACGATATCTGTTTTGTCTCAGCTCTCATCATGAGGAACAGAAGCACATATTCTCCTTTATCTTCATCATTAATGTTGGTCTCACAGTGAACTCAGTTACTCAGACCATTACTCTCCTACACACTAAACATCAGTGAGGCCAGGCTAGAGGGACTTGTAATATACTACTATGTAACTAAAGTAGAATCCAGTACTACTGCAGAGTTGTTGCATTACTACTTCCTTAGTACTAGTGAAACGGAGGCCAGCCTATGCCGCTGTGCCAGTGTGTACATCGAGAAACCTCTCTCTTGTAACACTTTAAGAGCTTGTGGTAGACATCTAGTTGACAGCTCTAGCGCTCAGGACTCTCAATCAAGGTACACACGTTCGAGCCCCGGGCGGATTAGAAGCAGAGGTTGGACTAGGCGTGTTATATTAAGTTGTGTTGAACGGTAATCGCACATTGGCACCTCAGATTTAGGGTCTGTAGTCTTATTATTCTACCAATGTAATCATATTAATTCATGAATTAACTTGTTTTCATGCAGAGCCTCCAGGCAGTGGGAAAACGCTGATGTGTTCAATTGATTACATCAATTGTATTATATCAAATTGTGCAAATGCATTTTTGTTTAAATCTGTTAAAATGTTCAAATTAATTCTCCTTCATTTGTTAATTGTAACACTGGCAACACAAGCCCAGAACATGTAAAGAAAGATTTTACCAGCATGTAAGTAACATTTATTGTTCATTTTCTGCAAAGTGGATCAAGGAAATGTAGTCCAATAGTCAGCGGTTGTACAGACCCTCAGTCTAATTTACATGACATAAAGTCTCTAATTATAGCTGAGGTGTTTATTCACCTAAACTGCAAATAGGACAGAGTGTTAATTAAAAGCAGGCGATCATTGGAGACATGTTTTTATCTCAAAATGTTTAATTCATTATATAGAACAACTTCATTTCAAACTTAAAAAATGGAGTGCATGAGTAATTGGAACATGGTCATGTTATGCGCAACACAGCCATAACAAGAACCAAAGTTGGAGTAGATCTGAGGAGCAAACTGCTCAACCAGCTGTAATACTTCAGATAAGTGACTTATAAATAATATTTTGGCTACCAAGAGCAACATTATTAAGCACATGCAGAGGTAGACATAATTGATGAATGCTGACAAGTAGGTCCAGGCGATTTGGCCATTTTTTAATATCTCGATATTTTTAGGCCATATCAAGATACACGATATATATCTCAATATTTTGCCTTAGCCTTGAATTAACACTTGATGCATATAATCACACCAGTATGATGATTCTATATGTCTACATTAAAACATCCTTGTTCATACTGCAATGATATATGCTCATTTTAAACTTTAATGCACAAAGGGAAATCACAACTATGTCAATTGACCAAAACCGTATTTATTAAACAGTTATTAAGCAGTGGCACAAATATTCATTTAAATTCCAAACAGAAAGTGCAAAATTGTCAGAGACGTTTTAAAACAAGCTATTAGTGCACTTTTGTGCATGATATCACTAAGATGACGTATCAAAACAACCCTAAATTAAAGTGCACTTTTTGTACAGAATGCCACTACAATAGTTTCAAACAAATAAAGTGCACTTTTGTGCATGATGTCACACAAGATATTTCAAAAACTGTCCAAAAAATTAGCTGCATAATAGGAAATTAAATTGCTATGTGGTGGGTTACTGCGGACGTTATCTCCTTATGTTGTTGACAATTTTTTTCATATGGTGTTGATGTGGAAATGGTTGCCTCGGCATTTTGTTGGTGTGGCACCGAACTGAGATGTTGATATGCGGAGTAATCACTCTTCATTCTCTAGCAGGTGACTTCAAATGATGCTACATATTAGTAGTAATGCTACTTTTTGTAGCAACACTTTTGCCCCACACTTGACCAATTACGGTTGTCTGTTTGACATATTCCCACTTGAAGCCAAACCACCGCCAGACGATGGACCACCTGCTGTTTTTCTTGGGAATTAATTCTTCCTTCATTTGTTACCAGATTTGCACCTTCTTTCCCTCGTATTACTACTCGCACCACAGCTAACATTACCCATGCTGCTACCTCTCTGCTCCGCTAGGGCGTATATGTATATGACGGACAAGTTTTCTATGTAAGAAGGTCCGCTTGCCGTCAGTGAGAAGGAGAGACAACAAAGAGTGGGAAGAGCCTGTAGTGAAATGCCAGCAGCTAAAAGCAACTGCGTGAAAACGTATACTCGAATATCACTATATAATCATTTTTTATATCGCACAGAGACAAACCTGCGACATATTGAATATATCGATATATGGCCCAGCCCTACTGACACAATACTTCAAAAGAAGCTTCTCCCATCTTGTGGAGTATATTAAAAGCTACATTAGGAGGTTGCCCACAGCCACAGACGAACATGTCAATGTATTTTACCTTGATTCTGGCTGGGTTTTGCAAACCAAACATTTAATAGAAAAAAAAAAACGAATAGATGTATCAATTGGATAATTTACTGAGGTCTCATCATGTGGTAATGATCCATTTTTAGGAATGTATGCTATCTAATTAAGCAGTAACAACAATAATTTGATAAAATGTAAACACATTCTGGTGAAATTTCACACACAAGCTATTTCATTCATTCCCTTAACAAATTCATCACATTGACTCCTTCTGCCATTTAGCTAGATATACAGTATCCAGTTCAAATGGAGCAGCTAATGCTAATCTGTGCTAATCCCCTAAGAAGCACCCTCAGAGCAACATTATCGCGCCACTCTGTAGTTGGAATGTATCGTGGAGAAGAGGGTGATGGAGAACATTGTAAACGTCTTCAAGACAAATGTAATCATAGTGGCTTATTCGCATAAATCCTCACACCAGCGGTCATCTTTTAATGCTTACACACAGTGAAGTGATAGAGCTGAAAGAAGACAATGTTGCATTAACTTTGAAAATGGTTGCCCGAGCAGCAATCCTAAATCCTTGTTGTTAATGCACTGGTCATACAAATCTGGACCTTATTTAAAGTGTTGCCATTTTTTTGGGGTAGCCCGTTAGGGCCGTTACAAGTCCTATTTTTTTTTTTTTTAATGAGGTGACCTTCTCTCTACCCAAACCAGTTGCCAGCTTTAACCTCCACAGGCATTATCATAGTGCACTGGTACAGTCCTTGAGTGAAGTGTTTGTATTGCTTTTCATGATCATCCCTATGACAAACTGTAATCACAAAACTCACTTAGACCATCACACACGGCTTAGAAATATTTTTCTGCTGGATAATTTCCGCAACACTGTGAAAAAAGCTCACATGACAGCTGCTAATAGCATTGTGATGTATGACAAATTAGGAAATATGCTGTCAGGCGGGATTCACACTGCATATCCACTACAGAGAGAGTTAAGATGTTTCTGCACATGCTATCTTTGAATTTTTTGCTTTATTTTTTATAACAGCAATCACACAATCGAATCATTAATACATAAGAATGAAACTGTTCTCAAAATCTACGGTACGTTATGACGGTTTTTTGACAGTTTTCGGTTTGGTTCGGCGTACATACATTATTATTCTTTTTAATACCCTGGAATTCCATGTATGTACACAAACTCATTTGAGCGTGAGACATCAGCTACCCAAAGCGAGACCCTCGAATGAGGCAGACAAATGAATTTCGACTTTCAAAACACAGAATATGTGATCCATGACCAAGCCGACAAATCCTAGGGATTCAATCAGAGTAGACGCACATATGCCTATATCTTGAGACCCTGACGATGTGTGACCATCAGTACATCAACGTTGCGGGGCTCCAAATGAAATGCTCCCTGAGGGAAGTGGCCATCGAGCCCAGTCCATCACAGAGCGCAACCAATAGGCTGTTTTTTCCCCCACAGCCCTGTCACCCACTAAAAATGTGTATTATCTCTTCAGAGGCATTATTTAGCTCACATTTTAAATGTTGATCTGATTCAGAAAAATTTGAAACAAGGAAGTACTATTCTGAAAGGAAGGAATTAATTAGGGCTGCATCTAATGATTATTTTGATAATCGACTACTAATCCTCAGTTATCTTAACGATGAGTCAACTAATTGAATAATGAAGCGTACACATACTCAGAGGCTCTGATTTAGCCATCGGCTTTTGGATTTAGATTGAGATATTTCTAGGCATGTTCTTAATTGCAATCAAGATGAACTTTAATCATAAATATTTATTCCTACTGTAATAGTGCTCTCATTAGGCTGTTACAAAAATAATAACACTATTACACTTTTGTCCATGTAAAATGATAATAACAACAAAGTATCCATTTGCCATTTGCTAAAAAACAAAAAAAACTAAAAAATCAACACCAAATCTATCTTACGTCCTCCAAAAGAATGATGTGTTAAAACAGTTTCACACAGGTATCTTATTGATTAACTCCTGGCAAATTAAAGCTGCTTCACACTTGAAGTTCCTAACAAATAAAGTACATACATTGAACGTTTATCTGTTGAACTTGGATACAATTATAGTTAAATCTGTTTTTCACACATCTTTGTCCCTCTGTTAGCTTACTTCCTAACAAGCTAACTAACTAACCACATCCTCGAGATGTCGGAAAATCTTCCTCTTTAAATGCTCCTGCATTACAGACGTACTGTCGTTCAAAGCATCAGAATCAGAATCAGAAATACTTGATTAAGGGGAGATTCAAGGTGAATGCTGGGTCCGTTTAAGACTGGGCTCCTGAAACTCGATAGCCATAAGTACACATAATCATGCACTAATAGACATGTTTCACTTTCTCAAGTTATTAATGTCTTTTACGTATTTTGAGTGTTATATTTCCATACTTTCCATGTTTTCACTTAAACTCCTGTTGCCATGGTGGCAGGAAAATAACAAGCAATGACCTCGCTGGGGATCTGCTCATTTGAATACATTTGGTTGAAGTGTGTGTCTGTGTTCACATAGCTCAAGTTTGTCATGTTCTGTCAGGTTATGTCTACACTAGGGAGGTCCCGATACAACTTTTTCACTTCCGATACAATACCGATATTGTAGCCTTGAGTATTTGCCGATACCGATATCAATACGATACGATATAGGCACGAATCGTACATATATTTATTCCTTATTTTGTTTTGTAGTATGTTAGAAAAGGCTTGATAAAGTGATGTTACTGTTACCGATGTTGTAGTGTTAAAACAGAAAACAATAGTTAGCAAGAGTAGGTATAGGAAAAACTGACCCATTTATTATTAACCAATTGGTTACATAAATTTTAACCTTCAACATAAGAGTATTACCTCAACAAATCCAATAAAAACAAAATGTTATATTTGAAGTGCAAAATAACCACTAATACCAACATAATTATACAATTGAAAAGAATAAATTAAAAATAAATTAGAAGACCCTGAAAAATAACCTAAATAAATCCAATAAAAAAACAAAAACACGTTTTAAAGTGCAAACAATTCAAGTTCACTTCAGTTATTTTTTTACTGTCAGCATATGTTGGAAACAACTGTGGGCAGGGACAAAAACCACAAAAACAACACAATATTGTCCACTGTCCAACTGCTCTAAATTAAGAGTTCACAGCTCCAGTTTCACTGACTGACTATGCCCAAAACAATGTAGTAATTACTCTTAGTCTTCACTGAAGAATAGTGTAAAAACAATAAACATATCACTCTAATAACAAGAGCATAAAACAAATAATAATCAGTCAGTGCTGACTACCCTTACTACTCCTCCTCCTCCTTCTCCACTTTCTGCAGTCCGAGCATAATGTGGAGATTTTTTTTTTAAGAAGATAAGCATTTTGGCATGCTGGTAGTTAAAATACTTCCACACAGCCGACATCACTACACTTTGCTGAGCACACGCGTTGTCGTCGTGATCACGTGGGCTGTGCATGCCGGATCAGAGATGCTCTTCTTCCGCGGCCGCCACCAACGTTAATTAAGGGGCATTGCCGCCACCTACTGTGTTGGAGTGTGATCACACCAGTCACCTATTATAGAAGTGCTGCAGCGGCAAATGGACAGCTTATATCGGAGCGCTTATATCGGAGTTTTTAGATTCATCCATCCATTTTCTACCGCTTATTCCCTTTTGGGGTCGCGGGGATTCAGTCCGATAAAATCCGATATTCACTTTTTTGGCTAATATCGGACCGATTTCCGATATCAATACCGGATCGGGACATCCCTAGTCTACACTAAGCCGGATAACCCCTTAAACCAATAATTATTTAGTCTAAGCATTGTGTCAGCCACACTAAACCATCATTTAAGGTAACGCTCCTTGGATAAATTTTTACCCAAATAAGTGTGCCCTGTATTTCTCGAATCTCCGCTCCTAACTTTGTATGGACTCATTGATTGTTTACAAACTGAGTTCGAAGAGGAAGTAAAGTCAGAAAGACCGCTCTCCACACAGGAAGTGACGTCAGAAAGAACGCGCCACAGCCAGCTTCATAACAACTGGAGCTAACCACTGGAAAGATGGAGGCGAGTCATCCAGACATGCCCATGTTTCTCATTCCTCTACATGTACAGACGCTTGTGGAAATAACACATGAATTCCTTAAGTGAAGGAAATGCGCGATTGCAGCTATTTGGTATACTACACTTCTCAGACAACAAGAGAACTTTCCAATGTTTTGGTCAGCCGTGATTCTACTTACTGAAAAACTTTGTCCATTTGTCGAAGGGGAGACAAGGAGAATGCGAGCTCCCGTGGATGTGATAAAAAAGGTAGCGTGTGCTTTGTATTACGTGGCCGTCGAGTGAAGACTACGGAAAACATTGAGTGCATTTGGACTGGCAAAGCAGACTGTATCAGTTATTGCCCGCCATGTATGTTGCGGACTCAAGGTTTAGGTCCAGAGTATATAAAGTCACTAAAAACGAACGGACAATGAAGGTGAAGACAAAAGAGTGAGGAGTGTCCTGACCAGATACCTAGATCCCTAGATTGATTTTAGTCAAATGTTCTGTGTCACAATATTCACTTTCACGTGTCCATTAAAGATTTAATCAAGTCTCAGGAGTGATTCCCTAAAATAGGGCCCCCACAGCACACTGGATTCCAGTTAATGGAAATACCACAACACTGGATATTGTTCAGATAGGTTACATTTAATTTAAGAACTTGCACACAAATCAACATTGGATGCGACTATGACTTGCGCATTTTCTGCACATGCGTACTAGTGCCGGTGGATGGAGGCGGGTAGGGAGTCTTAAACGATCATTGTGTGTGTGTGGACAAGAATAAGGTTAGGTGGGATTTACCCTGGATAACCTTGTAAATCCAGTGTAGAATGGGCAATCACAGTGGAGAATGGGCTTCAAACTAGTTGCAGTGGAATCAACAATGCCTCTGGGGCGGTATAGCTCGGTTGGTAGAGTGGCCGTGCCCGCAACTTGAGGGTTGCAGGTTCGATTTCAGCGCTCACTATCCTAGTTACTGCTGTTGTGTCCTTGGGCAAGACACTTTAACCACCTGCTTCCAGTGCCACCCACACTGGTTTAAATGTAACTCAGATATTGGATTTCACTATGTACCTCACTCCATCCTTTCTTGTGAAAGACTGAGTATTTTTTGGTAAGCTGTTTTTATACCCAATCATGGCACCCACCTGTTCCCAATTAGCCTGCACACCTGTGGGATGTTCCAAATAAGTGTTTGATGAGCATTCCTCAACTTTATCAGTATTTATTGCCATCTTTCCCAATTTCTTTGTCACGTGTTGCTGGCATCAAATTCTAAAGTTAATGATTATTTGCACAAAAAAAAAAGTTTGTCAGTTTGAACATCAAATATGTTGTCTTTGTAGTATATTTAACTGAATATGAGTTGTAAATGATTTGCAAATCATTGTATTCCGTTTATATTTACATCTAACACAATTTCCCAACTCATCTGGAAACTGGTTTGTATAATTCACTTCACACTTCACTTCACTTCTGCTGGTTACAGGTAGTAGTGCACTCCATTTTGCATAAATTGCTTCAAGACTTCAATCAACAATCAATTCCACACCAAGAACAGGATTCTTAATGTTTACTTAATTGGTTAAACGATTGTTGCGCCCATCCCGAGTCCTTGCTGTTATCTTTCTTCCATTGTAGTGAAATAAAATAGCAGATCCCCTGTTACGTGTCCAGTTTTGCTGATGGCTACTTGTTATGGGAAGGAGCGGAGAAATCTCAGTGAGATAACAACAAGGAAAAGTAGATGCATCAAGTCGACGGCAGGCCGATCCATCAGGGATGCTGACAGGGATGCCTTGAGAGGTGTTGAAAGTCTAGGTTGCTTCCTGCGGCTTGTCTGAGATCCTTTCAAGACATCGACCTGGCCGTGGCTTGAGCCACAGCTTTTCTGTGATGACATGGGACGAGACATCAACAGGGCTAACAGCAAAAACATTGCATGTTGGAGTGTCATTGATTTGTTGAGGGATGTGAGATTTAAAGAGGTTGTTACGGGTAACAGTGTGCTCCTACGCCACAAGAAATGACTTCGGAATAGAGACAGATGATCCTGCAGTGTAAGAAAAAATAATATCAACAGCAAAACCTAAATGGTACTTTAAAAAGAACACGAGCAAAGCATGACACATGCAGTAAATGTGCCTTGATGTTGATTCAATCTTGGATTCAAAGTATACAAACTTGCAAATATGATCTCAAAAGTTTGACTAATATATTCATGTCGTCGGAATAATCCATTAGATTACTGATGAACAGGTTGGTAAACAAACACATTTTTTCAATATTCTTACTACCTCCTCACATCATCTTAGATATCACTGTCTCTCTCTTCCCTATCTCTATTTTTCATTTCCGCCTTTACCCCCTGACACCAGACCGTGGGGCTTTCATCTTGGCGGGGTGCTCTCCCTTTATGACAATCCTCCAATTGGCAGACAAGCGTCCTTGTCAGACACCATTCATTGCACTTGCATAGATATGAAAAGTGTTTTAACGAGCACCGCTGAGTCTTGTGGTGTGGCAGAAAGTGCATACCGATGCAAAAGCAGATCTAGTGACTAATTTGAAAAGGCAGTGAAGTTGGAAGGCAGTCATTTAACATTTAGCTACAACCACACGGAGGTGGCATGTAAGTAAATTCTAATTTGCTGTTCCATCGTGGAACAAGTAGACTTGCTAAGTTGGGGGGGATGCAATTTTTTGGAGCTGTTTACAAAGGTAAAACTGACCATTCTTTTCAGACAGTATCAACACCTTAGTCACAAAATAGACATCTCTGAATACTATAAAGCATGGTTATTCAACTAAATTGTTCTAGGGTCCACATTTCGAGAAAGCAAAGGTCTGGAGGCCTGTACTTTCCCCTTCACTATTGTTTTCATTTTAAGAACGAGCATTCTCTGTGGTCGACATTTTTTGGACTTTATTTCTTTCGTCATAGTTACACAATTCAAAAAACAACTGCTGAGTTATGCAAAATACTATAGGTATTTCAGGGGTTTAAAGCATGTCAATGCTAGGACCCGTGGATGTGTTTACACTGGTCCAGGTTTCTCTATAAAACAGGAGTACTCTAGTGTTTTCATAATCGTATTTTTAGGACTATAAGGTAGGGCTGGGCGATATGGACAAAAAAGAATATCTCTTTATATTTTTACTCAAACTAGATATTCGATATATAGCTTGATATATTTTCCGGTAAAAATATACATACAGAAGATATTCTTTTTTGTCAGTGGCACTTTTATTAAAACCCAGTTAGTCAAGATGGGTATTAATATCACAAAAATAAACTTTTTAAATAGCACAGAATTACATAACATAAATAAAATAGAGAAACAAAGAATGTATACATAAAATAAAAAAAAATTATTTCTACTTAAAATAAATGACATAGCTGTGCAAATAATACAACATGTATCGAACTCCGATAAAAAATAATTTTGCAGGCACACACTTTTTGATTCCCAGCTACTGTCTTGTTCTAAAACACTGATTAAAATGAATTTTTGCATTTAGACGAGACATGTCTGCACCAGTCATGTGTTTTCTTAAATGTGTATTCCACGTCTTCCATGTTGGGAGCAGTTCTGATTTGGGTTTACAATTGTAAACGACTAAAATGAATGTTTTGGGCATTGTTTTGTCCAGACGCATACATTTGTCCAAATGTGACCAGGTAGACACATTGTGGGTTACCTGGACGTCCTCCACATCGCTAAAAAAAAAAATCTAAGGAAAAGAATCCCTCTGCCATCTTCCACTAGTTTTCTTAATATATAAATTGCCCGCTTGAATATACCCTCTTCTCTTCTCCGACTCTCTCGTCTTCATTTGGGATGTCTGTTCTGATTTCCCTTCCTGGTTCCATGACCCACCCTATCTTGCCTCTGATTCGCCTATTATACTGTATTTTCTCAAGTACCAATACATCCATCCATTTTCTACCGCTTGTCCCGTTCGGGGTCGCCGGGGGTGCTGGAGCCTAGCTCAGCTGCATTTGGGCGGAAGGCGGTGTACACCCTGGACAAATCGCCACCTTATCACAGTGCCAGCACAGATAGACACACAACATTCACACTCAAGTACCAATACAGTACTATACAAATGGTACCTTAAAGTAGTAGAGATATTCAACTTAATTGTTTTGAAGGCCACATTTCCATAAAGCTATGGATTGGAGAGCCGGACTTCTCCCCTCACTATTAGTCTTATTTTGTATATTCCCGAGAACGACTGTCCTCTACAGCAGGGGTTCCCAACCTTATTTGTTCCAGGGACTGTTTTAATGTAGACATTGTTTTTACGGACCGGCCTTTCACGTGTGCCACACAAATACAGCAAAAATAAATGTATGAAAAATACAATACCCATTAAACTCTGAATTAGTAGGAACTTCTTTGTTTGTGTTGTGATGGTCCCCGGAAGGTTGATGGTAAATGCTATATACGATCAAATTTGGTATACATTACATTATATACCATTAACATGACGGGGAGTGCAGATTGAAATTAGCCTCTGGTTACAATCTGACACGTTTACATTTTATATGTTCATTATCTTTTGCAAAATTGTAAATCTCTCACAAGGTTTTGATAACTAAATTCGCAGGCCACCAGTTGAATTGCCTAAATTATTAAAAATAGAGGGCCTAAAATGGAACCTTGAGGAACAGCTTTAGTATCACTAAAGAAGTTAAACAAATGACTACTGACTGCATCTGATGTCAAGAAAGTACAGCAACACCTTAGTTACATAAATAAATTTATGAAAAAAAGTTTAACTGCCGGATTGGAGAGGACTTAAAGAGGGGCCTTGAGAAATATAAACCCCGTTTCAATATGACTTTGGAAACTGTGTTAGATGTACTGTAAATATAAACGGAATACAATGATTTGCAAATAATTTTCAACCCATATTCAGTTGAATACGCTACAAAGACAACATATTTGATGTTCAAAGTTAATGAGTATTTTTTTTTCAAATACTCATTAACTTTAGAATTTGATGCCAGCAACACGTGACAAAGAAGTTGGGAAAGGTGGCAATAAATACTGATAAAGTTCAGGAATTCTCATCAAACACTTATTTGGAACATCCCACAGGTGTGCAGACTGTTTGGGAACAGGTGGGTACCATGATTGGGTATAAAAGCATCTTCCGTGAAATGCTCAGTCATTTACAAACAAGGATTGGGAAACGGTCACCACTTTGTGAACAAATGCATGAGCAAATCGTCAAACAGTTTAAGAACAATATTTCTCAACGGGCTATTGCATGAGATTTCGTAATTTCACCATCTACGGTTCGTAATACCATCAAAAGTTTCAGAGAATCTGGAGAAATCACTGCACGTAAGCGATTATATAACGGATCTTCGTTTCCTCAGGCGGTACTGCATCAAAAAGCGACATCAGTGTGTAAAGGATATCACCACATGGGCTCAGGAACACTTCAGAAAACCACTGTCAGTAACTACAGTTTGTCGCTAAATCTGTAAGTGCAAATTAAAACTCTTCTATGCAAAGCCAAAGCCATTTATCAACGACACCCAGAAACGCAGCCGGCTTCGCTGGGCCCGAGCTCAGCTCAGATGGACTGATGCAAAGTGGAAAAGTCTTCTGCGGTCTGACGAGTCCACATTTCAAATTGTTTTTTGGAAACGGTGAACATTGTGTACTCCGGACCAAAGAGGAAAAGAACCATCAGGACTGTTCTAGGTGCAAAGTTGAAAAGCCAGCATCTGTGATGGTATGGGGGTGCATTAGTGCCAAAGGCATGGGTAACTTACACATCTTTGAAGGCACCATTAATGCTGAAAGGTACATACAGGTTTTGGAGCTGAATACGTTGCCATCCAAGCAACGTTATCATGGACGCCCTTCCTTATTTCACCAAGACACTGCCAAGTCAGTTGTTGCAACAGTGTGGCTTCATAGTAAAAGAGTGCGGGTACTAAACTTGCTTGCCTTCAGTCCAGACCTGTCTCCCATTGAAAATGTGTGGCGCATTATGAAGCTTAAAATACCACAACGGAGACCCCGGACTGTTGAACAACTTAAGCTGTACATAAAACAAGAATGGGAAAGAATTCCACCTGAAAAGCTTAAAAATGTCTCTCCTTAGTTCCCAAAGGTTTGTTGAGTGTTGTTAAAAGAAAAAGTGATGAAACACAGTGGTGAACATGCCCTTTCCCAACTACTTTGGCACGTGTTGCAGCCATGAAACTCTAAGTTGATTATTATTTGCAGAAAAAAACATCAAATATCTTGTATTTGTAGCACATTCAATTCAATATGGGTTGAAAAGGATTTGCAAATCATTGTATTCCGTATATATTTACATCCAACACAATTTCCCAACTCATATGGAAACGGGGTTTGTACCACAATGTTTAGTCCCCAGTGTTCTATGTTTGCTGGTAAGGTTAAAATGTAATTGCAAAGGTTTGCCAATGTGTTTACAGTGGTCCAATTCCTCTATACAACAGGAACACTTTAATATTTTTAGGAATTTACAGTAACAATGTTTTTCTCTCAAGAGTTTCAATGAAGTGGGGGTCGGTGGCAGTATTGTGTCTTTCCCAGGCTTTATTTGGCCCTGGTTCATACAGCTTGCATGGCGGTATAGATTTACTATCCACTGAAAATGATTCAACTCATGAAAAAAAACAGAATATCACAGTCTATGTTGGAATTCATGTTTCCCCAACATGAACCGCTGGTTCCCAGTGTCAGCAGCACTAATGCAGCCCCAGACTATGATGCTAACACCGCCATGCTTGACTGGAGGTAAGACACTGTTATCTTGCTATTTGTTTGGGCAGCTATTTAGAAAATAATGGCTATGCGTTGGGTTATTTCTATTGTACAATTTTATACAAGTTGTACACTGAACTCTAAAGTATATCCATTTTTTTAAAGTATTGTCCCTATATTGAAAATGATTGCTAAAATATGACGGAAATGCTTACTTTTGTAAGCTATTGTGTTCGTCCAAATTAAATCTTTTCTTGTAGCAAGTGAACGTTTAAAGACCCCAGTGTTTCGATGTAGCACATGGCATTGTTTTAAAATGTTTGTGAAGTATATGCATTTTGTGCATGCATATGAGTGCATACTAATAATTTTAAGCCAAGAAGCTCTTAAAATCAAGATTAATTATTGATAAGAAAAACACTTGCCTCTCCGTAACCTCTGCAGCCACTCGGAAACATTCAACGTTTTCTGATAATGTGCATTGGAGAGTCAGAACAACAACATATCATATTGTTGTTGCTCTTTGCTGATCCAAATAATTTATTAAAAGAGTTGGAAGGGGGGGAGTATCCTGTTCTTCCTCTGTCAGTTACGGCAGAGAAACTAAGTGGCTTCAAAAAGAGCCAATGTCATGGTGAGTGAGTGGTCTACATCCAATGTACAATCATCTTAGCCCCGAGGATACAGACTCTGATAATATATAAAGTGCCTGCTTTATAGACCATGACATATAATTTCCTCTCGACACATACTGCGCTGTTTCTGTCACAATGCACCCAGGCTATAGTTATGGAATAAGCCAGCTACATTCTCTGCATCCTGCATACTGGTTGAAGTCAGACTGTGGCTTTATATTTGTCCAGTGCATAGTTTATATGCATCCAAATGATGCATCTGTCCGACTATCCTGGATTTTTGCAACCATCTACTGAACTCTTATGTTACATTTAGCAGGTACTGTATATACTGTACTCTAAAGTAGGGATACGTGACTCACATTTTTTTACTTCCCATGCGATACCTGAATTTTGATATCTGCTGACTATTCCGATATCCATCCATCCATCCATCCATTTTCTACCGCTTGTCCCTTTTGGGGTTGCGGGGGGTCGCTGGAGCCTATCTCAGCTGCATTCGGGTGGAAGTCAGCGTACACCCTGAACAAGTCGCCACCTCATCTCAGGGCCAACACAGATAGACAGAAAACATTCACACTCACATTCGCACAGTAGGGCAGATATAGTGTTGCCAATCAACCTATCCCCAGGTGCATGTCTTTGGAGGTGGGAGGAATCCAGAGTACCTGGAGGGAACCCACGCAGTCACGGGGAGAACATGCAAACTCCACACAGAAAGATCCTGAGCCTGGGATTGAACCCAGGACTACTCTTCGTATTGTGAGGCAGATGCACTAACACCTGTTCCACCGTGCTGCCCTATTCCGATATTATATTCCATTAATATTATCATATTGTCACTATTGTTTTTTTTAAGTGCTGCCGTGATTAGTTGACATAAATAACCATGTAAATGAGTAGACTGCATTCTTTAGTGAATGTGTTTTTTTTATTGTTGACAGCTAATTTATTTTTGGTATACTGGTTGACAGACAGATACTGTAGCTGGTATAGGCAGTATATATATATATATATATATATATATATATATATATATATATATATATATATATATATATATATATATATATATATATATATGTACTGCCTATACACACGCCTGTTATCTGCTGCACTGACAAGATGCCCACTCAGTGCGTGTTGACGACTGTGGCGAAACTGCAGAGTCAAAACTGGCGTGTGACGTGACAATTTATCTTTTTCTTTTCCAGGGCACACCAACCGGGAACATGAAAACAAAATAATCTGCTTTGTTGGAAACGTACTTAATACAAATACGTCCCGTCACAGCTCAATACTGAAAGTGTTCTTCTGTTTCTTAATACGGCACAATTTAGGTAGCATTTATGAAAGCGGCACAATCCTCATGTTCATGTTCCCCTTTAAAATGCTATTTTAAACTTGATGTGCGCCGATAAGAAATGTTGTCGCTGCAATACTAACTAATTACTTCAGTCTTATCTAAAGTTCCATCGAGGTTTATCTTGAAGCGAAAGAGGGCGCATAGCACATTGCTGTAACTATCACTGGTGTGTGATGGGATCACTGTGCAATCTGCGATGCCTTCAGGCGCCGGTCAAAACATACACTTTAATTTAATTATGGTGACGCGATCATTTTATTTATATATATATATATATATATATATATATATATATATATATATATATATATATATATATATATATTAGGGGTGGGCAAATTAATGCGTTAATTACGAGTTAACTCATCAATCTATTAACGCCGACAATTATTTTATCGCACATTTGCGTATGTTGTTTACATGCTTTTATTTTGTTAACGCTTTTTTTAGCAAGATGGCGACGCCCGGACGGGCTTCGGCGTCGAGGGGCTCTTGGTAAAGATGGAACATTTGGCAAAAATACTGGACAATTCTGCAAATTTCATGGCTGGCTTACAGCGTGGTCACTCCGGGATCACTTACGACCGCCAGACAATTCTGGATGTGGATAGATCGGGCCGTTTTGGACTGAATGACGCGTGCTTGCTAGACCGGCTAGCTAGCATGAGAATACTTTGCCGGCTACATCCAGCGGCTTGTGAAGCAGCGGAGTATATGTGTTGTCTGTCTATTTATGAATAATGCATACGAGGCGTGTTGGCTGAGTTCTTAACGTTTACTTTCAGAGCGTGCATATCACAACATACAAGATGCCGTCATGGCGACACACAACCTATACCGGGCTACCGCGCATGCTCGTCACTCCTGTTGCATGCTGGGTAGGGTAGTTCTTTTTTTCCCTGGCTCATAACATCATAATATAGTACCATGTATATGATGCGTTCAGTTTATCAAAGCACCAAGCAAACAATCGGAAAATTCCCTTCATATCAATTCCTAGATATGGTCATGATTGTT
>NC_084614.1:58004889-58059889 GCF_033978795.1 Nerophis ophidion
TGGTGGGTTAATGCAAGGGTCGTTTTCCCAAGATGCAGACGGAACGCCGAAAGCAGCATGCAGGTAGGAAAAGGATTTATTATCCATAAATCAGGCTGAAAACCAAAATACAGGAAAGCATGCCGATAGCACGGGAAGCTAAGGAAAAAGCTAACGAAAATGCTTAGCATAGAAACAGGAATCAAAAGGTATACCATCGTAACATGTTGCATAACACAAACAAAACAGCCAAACCGAGTGTGGCGAAAGGCAGGAACAAATAGCTCTCTGATTAGTGCCCGGTAGCAGATGAGCATTCTGAACACTAATCAGAGGCAGGCGAAAATAATCAGCACCCATGGCAACCAACAAAACGCAAACTTAAGGGTGCTGAAACATAACTAAGGGAGTCTTTGAACTAAAACAAAACATGCTACGGATCATCACACTCACACTGTCAACCTTGGCACTCATGTCATAGTTGTGGATCTAAAATTGTCTACAGGTATGATTCCCTCCAAAATAAACACAGTATTGATTTTAGGCCTGTTTCAGCATATCGTGGAACGCCCACTTTTACCTCAACAATGTGGGCTGGCCTGCATCAGCCTGCTGTCGTCACCTACAGAAGACTGGAGGTAATCTCAAATAGTAATCATCAAATATGGCTGTCAGATGACTCAAGCAAAATTGGATGGTTTTAACAATTCTGACTTTGAGGAAAAAAGGTTTTGGTCGGAGTTTGGATGGAAACAATGAAACGACTCAAGCCAAATGCAATCTTGAAAGGAGCACCCTTGAGAGGAGAACGACTGAACCAGAACCAGCTGAAAAATGAGAGAAAACAGACCAGCCGCTTGCATTCTTTTTGTGTCCTCTTCTACTGATGTTTTACTCAAGATGATTGAGGAAATGTTGAAAGAGAATGGGGAAACACAGGCTATGGTGTCTATTAAGGAGGACAAGAAAAAACATTTATGTACATTATTACATAATAGGCCTTTTTTCCATTGCAGGAACTTTTATAGAAACTTTCTTATTTACCCTGGTAAATAAAGTTCCCACTGCCTCCTATTTTAGCACATATGCCCAATTAAGGAGATTGCTCAGTCATTTTTTGCTGCAGTGTTCTGAGTTGGTCATAGTTAATGGTACGCGCAACAGCTTCTAATAACCTTTAAAAACGGGGTTTCAACTTTTCGCCAATGCACTTGTGTGTGTATCCTATATTATGTATCCTACATGCAGTATGTTTGTTCCTTCTTCTTTCACTAGCGTGAGGACTGAAAGAATGTGCCTTATTAGTTGCCATAGTGTTGTTGTTGGTAAAGAAGAAGATATATATATATATATATATATATATATATATATATATATATATATATACACATATACATGCGGCTAATATATTTTGCGAAAAAAAGTTTTTTCTAAAATGTTGTGGGTGCCACTTACTGTATATACCAGTGCACTCAGTAGTCAGGAAAAATATGGTAATTTGATTTGTCAATTTACTGTGACAAAAAAAAACAGTAAGTACAGGCAGTATCCGAGTGCACTTCAACCTACTTGGTTGCGTCTAAGTGGCTATGCAACATACATATCAATAAGCACATCCCAGAGTTTTAAGATAGTTGGGACATGGTTAGGAGTGCTGTGGTTTTGTGGTCACCATGATGTCATTATATAATGTACCTAAGTTGATACATGATGATATGATTTTCTTTAAAAAGGCTCAAAAACAAACCTGTGTAATTATTAATTAGTGTATATATATATGTATGTATGTATATATACATATATATATATATATACATACATATATATATATATATATATATATATATATATATATATAGGGACGGCGTGGCGCAGTGGAAGAGTGGCCGTGCGCAACCCGAGGGTCCCTGGTTCAAATCCCACCTAGTACCAACTTGGTCACGTCCGTTGTGTCCTGAGCAAGACATTTCACCCTTGCTCCTGATGGGTGCTGGTTGGCGCCTTGCATGGCAGCTCCCTCCATCAGTGTGTGAATGTGTGTGTGAATGGGTAAATGTGGAAGTAATGTCAAAGCGCTTTGAGTACCTGGAAGGTAGAAAAGCGCTATACAAGTACAACCCATTTATCATTTATATATATATATATATATATATATATACAGTCAACAAAATAAGTATTTCAACACCCTGCTATTTTGCAAGTTCTCCCACTTAGAAATCATGGAGGGGTCTTAAATTTTCACAGAATGTGCATGTCCACTGAATGAGAGATAACCTAAAAAGAAAAATCCAGAAATCACAATCCATGACTTTTTAACATTTTATTTGTGTGATACAGCTGAAAATAAGTATTTGAACACCTGTCTATCAGCTAGAATTCTGACCCTCAAAGACCTGTTAGTCCGCCTTTAAAATTCCTCCTCCACTCCACTGTATTATCCTGAATCAGATGCACCTGTGTAAGATTGTTAGCTGCATAAAGACACCTGTCCACCCCTTACAATAAGTAAAAGCCAAACATTCAGCATGGCTAAGAGCAAAGGGCTGTCCAAAGACACCAGAGACACAATTGTACAACTCCACAAGAATGGAAAGGGCTACGGAGAAATTGCCAAGCAGCTTGGTGAAAAAAGGTCCACTGTTGGAGCAATCATTAAAAAATTGAAGAAGCTAAACATGACAGTCAATCTCAACCGGAGTGGACCCCCTAGCAAAATATTACATCGGTGCATCACTTGTCACTAGTGTGCAAATAATTGGCCATTTATATAGATCCATTAATACTGTAACAATCTGCTGGTGGTAATGTTGTATGTTTGTGTGGTTTTGATTTAATGTTCATTGTTCCCATGACCGTGAACACAATGTCTGTGCCTAAAAGTGGAATAGCTGAGAATAAGGAAGTGTTGTGTGTTTGGGGAAGCACGGAGATGAAAGTGTCTGAACAGAAGGTCAAACCTGTTGGAATTGGATCGGTTGTTAGCATAAGTAAAAATAACATCAAACTTTTGACTTCAATACTTTATATCACTTTAATTTGTTTTTACTTAAATATTCCCTTATGTTTAAGGTGTGGCGGCTTTAGTTTTGCCGTGGCAGTGCACCACCATCAGTTACATTACGGGTGAACCCCGCATCCTTTTCATCAGTTTTTTTCAACCACTGGGCCGCGCCACACCTAGTGTGCCGTGTGATAGAGTTTGATGTGCCGTGGGAGATTTAATTTCACCTATTTGGGTCAGATATATTTTTTGCAAACCAGTAATTATAGTCTGCAAATGATGTGTTGTTGTCTATGCTTTCTAGAGCTCGGCAGAGTAACCGTGTAGTACTCTTCCATATCAGTAAGTGGCAGTAAGTAGCTAATTGCTTTGTAGATGTCAGAAACAGCAGGTGGCAGCGTGCAGGTAAAACGGTGTCTAATGTCTTAACTAAAAATAAACAAAAGGTGAGTGCCCGTAAGAAAAGGCATTGGCTACAAACTTAACAAAAACAGAATGTTGGACGACAGCAAAGACTTACTGTGGCACAGAGATGGCGTCCACAAAGTACATCCAAACATGACATGACAATCAACGATGTCCCTACAAAGAAGGATAAAAACAGCTGAAATATTCTTGATTGCTATAACAAAGTAAATGCGGGGAATAGCGTTCAAAGGAAGACATATAATTGCTACAGGAGAACACCAACAAAACAGGAAAAGCTCCCAGAATAGGAGCGCAAGACAAGAACTAAAACACAACACAGGAAAATAAGTGATGACGTGATGTGTCAGGTCGTGACAGTACACCTACTTTGAGACAATAGCTATATTGATGCATGGTTGGTTATGTTTAAAGTCATATCCAACAATTGCGACAACAATACAAAATATGTGCCTTGGCTCAAAAAATGTTGAAAAACACTGCTGTACATCAATGCCACAAATGTCAACTAAAAGCTCAATAAAAATAATTTTAAGGGAACTAGAGACAATTTAATGTAGATTTGTATTCAAGCATATTATAGTGTCTGTAGCTTGCCAATAATATAAGAGAGTGATTCTTTGTATTTAATCATGAACAGAAAGAAAGCCAGGGAAAAATCAAGTTGACAGATCCACCAACTGATTTGTATCAGCAAATGTGAACTGCAGCTGTGGACGCCCCCCTAAAAGACTAAAGGGTATTTAAGTAAAAACATCCTTATATATTTCATAAATGACTCTGAAAATCCAAGTCAAGCTGCTCTCCATCCTTCTTTTTGTGGTGAAAGGAAAAAACTGTCTTTTCACACAGTCTTGGCATACTGTTGGTCTTTGCAAATCCTTCTCTCACTAACTTTGTTGTCCTGCCAACGCTGAGTGAAAGCGCACAAGTGCATTATGGGCTGGTCACGCATGAGTAACAAGGGGCCCTTGCTGCGTATTACTTTTCGCCAGCGTGGAAACTGCGGTATTATACTGTGGCCCTAAGTGGCCCTCTTCTCTGCAATTATCACACATGCACACTTACACCAACATGCTGGTGAACATACGGAAAAGCACACTTTAGCATTCATTAGACACCGGGATCTTGCTTCTGCAGTTGAGAGTAATGAATCCACCCACTCCTTCCTGCAGCACCTTATCCCTCACCTTCCACACCTCTGCATTTTCCATCTGTTGCATTGCCGCATGAACTGTAAAATATTTTCTTTCATTTTTACGTGGGAACATGTTGTGGTGAGCTGTTGACAAGACAAACCCGTCGCTGCTGGTGTAAACCAACATGTGACAATATTCAACACGCCAGCAGGCGGAGAGATCTTTTCTGCAGAACCACAGGGAGGAGGCACTCTATAGATGCAGTGCAGAGTTTTGTCATCCCTTTAGTCGGGTGGTTCTTAAACTTTTTTTTTTTTTTTTATACCAAGTATCACCTCAGAAAACACTTGACTTTCCAAGTACCATCATCATGACCAACATCAAAATAATAAAATACAGTAGCAAAGAAGGCATTAGGGCTTCACGAATAATCAAACATTTAATCAACATCAAGGTTTGAATTAGTGCAGTAAATAACTGCAAGAGGCTGAGTTTTTTTTTTCACCACTATCACCGGCATTTGATTGACAAACATGTTTGCCAATCAGAATTGCTGAGCCTCACATTTGTTCGTCTCACTTCAGACAGAAAGAAAGACATTTTACTTTGTGCATTGCTTAAAGGGGAACATTATCACAATTTCAGAAGGGTTAAAACCAATAAAAAACAGTTCCCAGTGGCTTATTTTATTTTTTGAAATTTTTTTCAAAAGTTTACCCGTCCCGGAATATCCCTAAAAAAAGCTTTAAAGTGCTTGATTTCGCTATTTGCTTAAGCCACTGTCCATTTCCCTGTGACGTCACATAGGGATTCCAATACAAACAATGGCATATAGAACAGCAAGATATAGCGACATTAGCTCGGATTCAGACTCGGATTTCAGCGACTTAAGGGATTCAACAGATTACGCATGTATTGAAACAGATGGTTGGAAAATGGAGGCAGATAGCGAAAACAAAATTGAAAAAGAAACTGAAGCTATTGAGCGAATAGCTATTGACGCTATTCGGCCATCTTTGCGTTAGCATCGCCGGTAAAATGTGCAGACCAACCAATCAGGACTTTCGCATTGACACTGGATCAACTTAAATCTGTCGATTGGTAAGTGTTTGTTTCGCATTAAATGTGGGTGGAAGGAAACGCTGGATGTAAATATAGTTTCAAATGTACATACAGGTAGCCTAAATAGCATTTTAGCATCGATTAGCTGGCAGTCATACCGCAACCAAATATGTCTGATTAGCACATAAGTCAATAACATCAACAAAACTCACCTTTGTGATTTCGTTGACTTTATCGTTGGGAATGCATCTGCTTTGAGTGTCGCCGGGTATCCACACATTCTTGTCATCTCTGTGCCATCTCTGTCGTAGCATCGCCGGTAAAAACCAAATGGGGGACTTTTGCATCTCTTGACACTGGAGCAACTTAAATCTGTCGATTGCTAATTGTTTTTTTTTGGCATTAAATGTGGATGGAGGGAAAGGCTAGATGTAAATATAGCTACAAATGAGGCATAATGCTGCAACATGTACACACAGCTAGCCTAAATAGCATGTTAGCATCGATTAGCATGCCGTGCTAATCGATGCACATTCTACGTAAATCAACTTGATTCCGTCCCTGATCGTATTGTTACACCCTCCGACAAGACACCGACGAGGCATGATGTCTCCAAGGTATCGGAAAACAGTTGAAAAAACGGAAAATAACAGAGCTGATTTGACTCGGTGCGTCTGATGTGTAGGAAAAAATGGCGTTGAGTACCGATGTGATGTCACGTTCTGACGTCGTCGCTCAGAGAGGCATAAACAGAAAGGCGTTTAATTCGGCAAAATTCACCCATTTAGAGTTCGGAAATCGGTTAAAAAAATATATGGTCTTTTTACTGCAACATCAAGGTATATATTGACGCTTACATAAGTCTGGTGATAATGTTCCACTTTAAAGCACCTGAGCGCATTTAACTGTAGAATTAACTGGACCGAGTGACCCCTCTATTCAATCATTCACAATCTTTGTCTCTGCAAACCTTTTTGGGGGGGTGAATAATTCCTGCATGATCTGGATAATGCTGATGTCTAGGTCAAACGCAGAAGTCCTGTGCAACTCATTCCATATGCTGATGTGTGTTTGTGTCATGTTCCTCATTTTCAGTTCCCATGACTTGTGCTGTGTGCATATTTTGCCTGCTCAGTCATGCTCTCGTCTTCCCTCACGCTACACATTTGTTTTCGTTTTATATATTCTCATTCTATTTATGTTGGTCCTCAAACACTGCATGCAGTTTCACCTACCGCACAAACCAAAGCAAGAAAACATAAATTACGTGCCAGCATTTGTGTTATGCCTATGTAGGCTTACAGTAAGCTTATAGTAACGCTAGTGGGATTACCAACTATCCATCCATCCATCCATTTTCTACTGCTTATTCCCTTTTGGGGTTGCGGGGGGCGCTGGCGCCTATCTCAGCTACAATCGGGCGGAAGGCGGGGTACACCCTGGACAAGTCGCTACCTCATCGCAGGGCCGACACAGATAGACAGACAACATTCACACTCACATTCACACACTAGGGCCAATTTAGTGTTGCCAATCAACCTATCTCCAGGTGCATGTCTTTGGAAGTGGGAGGAAGCCGGAGTACCCGGGATTACCAACTAACACTGGGAAACACAATATTAATAATAGACAAGAAATAATTTGTATTTGCATGTATTTTTCTAAAAAGGCTAAAACAATCTATCATACAGACATATATTTAAAGAAAAACAATTCTTATTAGGGATGTATATCCTTAGGGTGACAGATACTGATACCGATATTATTGACAGAGTCGGATATTTATTGGTACCCTTATTGGTACTCTAAATAATTTGAAAATATGTAGAAAGTATGGATGTTCCGATTGCGGTTTTCTGTTGCCAATACCAATCATCCATGAGTGAGATTGGCCCATACAATTCAAATCACGTGTATTATTCGTAAATTTATACAATTTTTGTATTTATGGCGAGCGTTTTTGACAGTTTAACAATACCATCACAATATTTAAACTACTGATCCTAATTATTTTTAATTACATACAATTGTTTGAGCAAAACAAAGTCAATAATACACAATAACTACTGTAAACAAAAGCAAAGACTACCATTTAATGCTCATTTAAAACTTTTGCTATTTGCCTTGAAAGTTGCTGAGTTTGTACACATTAACAACAACATAAACATAATTATTTTGCAAAAATAAGCAACAGTTTAACAATACCAGAACAATATTTAAACTAGTTCCTAATTCTCTTTAATTACATACAATTTTTTGAGCAAAACAAAGTCAATAATACACAGTAACTACCGTAAACAAAAGCAAAAACTACCATCTATTACTCATTTAAATCCGTTGCTATTCGCCCTGAAAGTTGCTGGGTTTTTAAAGATGAACAAAAACATCAACATAATTATTTTGCAAAATTAAAAATATCTACCTAATCACTATAGTATTGATTGTAAACTGATACTACCCTTGGAATTGACCTACCAATTTATGGATCGATCCCCCCTACTCTTATGTGTCATGTACCGACTATGACAATACTGATACACCAACAGTTGTTCGATCATCCTCTCTAATCACTCTTATTAATCCGTGTATTAATTTCCTGTTAATATCTACTTACTTTCTGCTGTAAGATGTTTTCATCTATACTTCTTAAAGTCTACTAAGCACTTATTTATTGGCGTTGATTGAAGCCAACTTTGCAGCTTGTTTAGCTACTAGCATGCTTCTTCCTGGCTTGCTCTCAGTGTGTAACATGTTTAGCCTCGTCCTCCTCCAGTGATAATGCTACTAGACTACAGATATTAAGAAATGCAATTTAGCTGCTGTAATGTTTTTGTATGGAGACACATTATGAGCTGCTAGTTTGTTATCCAGGGGAATGAAATAAATACTGTGTGAGCCAGAAGAGTTTGGCGTTTGTAAATGGAATTGAAAGGCTTCAATCACGTACTTTTTACGAATATTGTCCAATACTGCTAACTTGCCAATTGATGGGCATATTCTTAGATAAAATGTTATTTTTTTAAATTACTATTCTTATTACCACAACAGAGGGTAACACTAGCATACTGTAACATTTTATAAACAGCACGGAAATGTTATTAGAATATCTGCCTTTTGAGTCTTAAGCAAGGTTTTCAGTGTAAAGTAACGTCAAACAAAGGAGCAGTACACCACACAAGCTGTCACGCCAAATTTCTTCTCCCTACAAAAACCTTCCCCCCATTTACTTCCGGGGTCATGATTAATACAGACGTTTTGTTAACGCTTTATTATAAAAAATATAACGCTATATTATAAAAATACAGACGTTTTGATAACGCTATATTATAAAAAAATTTAAAAAACAATTTACAAACACAAACTATGGGATGACGCATTACATAAAGTGCAGTGAACAAAACTGTTCATGTAAAGAAGCTAAACTTACAATATTTTCAAGCGCTTAAGAATTCACATCTTCTGCAATTTTAGAGGGCTTCTTTTCAGGTATGATCAAATTTTGACTTTAACATTTGATTTAGAACAGCTTAGATCAGGGGTGTGGAGTTTGCATGTCCTCCCCGTGACTGTGTGGGCTCCCTCTGGGTACTCCAGCTTCCTCTCACCTCCAAAGACATGTACCTGGGGATAGGTTGATTGGCAACACTAAATTGGCCCTAGTGTGTGAATGTTGTCTATCTGTGTTGGCCCTGCGATGAGGTGGCGACTTGTCCAGGGTATACCCCGCCTTGTGCCCGATTGTAGCTGAGATAGGCACCAGCGCCCCCGCGACCCCAAAGGGAATTAGCGGTAGAAAATGGAAGGATGGATAGATCAGTGGTGTCAAACGTACGGCCCACGGGCCTGTTCCGGCCGAACAGTTTTTATCCGACCCGCGTGATGAGTTTTCCAAGTGTAACAATTAGCTGCATTTTTTTTTTTGAAGCAAAATAAACTGCTGTTCTTAATGTGTCCACTGGATGTCACTATAGCAATTCTGTTAGGCAAGCAAACGGTTTATACTGGGGCCAAGCAAGAAAAGGGGGACTTTGGCTCCTCTTCCTTGACCCATATGAAACTTAAAACCTAACGTTTTATGTCTTCTGCTTCGAACAAATCGTCACTCGGCACCCTATTTGCCCCAAAATGTCTCCATCGAACACGAAGTGAACTTAACCCTTTTGAACAGTTTTTACCTCAGTGTTTTACGGTTTGTTGAGTTGGATTTATACTTGGACATGAAAAAGGAGGTATTTGGTACTTAGAAGAGTCTACATGTTGTGTTTTTGTTCAATCCCAGAACAACTGTGACTTAAATTTGAATCCTGGCTTTGTAGATACACTGAGACGAAGTCTAAGCTCATTGTGTTTTTGAAACCGCACCAATTTCCTCAGAATGTTCAACAAATTGGATGTGTTTTGTCCAGAGGATTATTTGTGATTTGTACGTTTCAGATTGTGCTTGTTCTATTTTTCCCCTAAGTACAACAAAGAAAACAACGTAGAGTTGTCTTTATTTTTAAGTTATCATGCAATGATTTTACCATTTCGGCCCACTTGGGAATAGATTTACCTTCAGGCCGCACCTGAGCTAAAATGAGTTTGACACCCCTGGCTTAGTTAGATAGATATTAACTTTATTATTACCTGTCTGCCAAGCTAATTTTTGTTGTTTAAAGGGAAATGTGTTGGTTTTCAGTTCCTAGAGTATAGGATAATCAAAAGCCTCTACAATATGAGCTACAAAAAACAGTTTTTCTGAGGTAGGAGACACAAAACCTTATTATATTTTCTGACAGGAGGCTCCCAGTGCAACCCTTTGAAAAGCCCTGACTTGGAGGTTTCACTGCACTGTAGTGTATATGCCCCGTCAATGAGAACCCACACTTGCACAAGTTGCATAAATGTGTCAGTATCCTCATTTGTCTTCTGCCATGCTAAAGTTCATGTGTCCAAATGAAAATTGAAAGAGGAAACATGGAAAATCGCAGCAGCCAAATCTTTAGCCTCTGCACTGTTCTGTTTTTTTCTCTGGTACTCAGGATGAAGCCAAGCTGAGCCAAAGTGCCTGAGCGGGGTCAGCTTTGGACCCCCTAACTGGCCGACAAAGCTCCAGCTTTCTATAAGGGCCCAGGCCTATTAAACGATCAGAGGCCACGTTCCCCTGATGCCGCGCAGGCTAGGAGGCCCTCACTCCGCTAATCAGCCCCTTCCTGCAGGCTGGTGTGCAGTGTTCATGTGCATGCATGCATGAAGAATCTTATGACATAAAGAACTTAATTTTCATTTGCTTTTTAAGTGATTATTTTACGGGTTGAAAAAAAAAAAAAAAAGAGTACTCTTAAGTTGTTAATGACATAGTGCCGTCATCCATGCTTGCTCACTCTAATAGAGTGTTAGCAACATCAGGGTGTGTGTGCCTAGCCTACAGGGTGCTGCACTGCATCTAGTGTACGAGCCCGGGAGTTAGATTTATTCCTACAGAGCCATTTAGAAGCAAGGATTATGTGAGCGTGTTTGCATGCTGTGAGGCTGAGGGAAACAATGTATTCCAACCATCAAGTGCTCTGTATCTGTCAAGGCAAGTCATTATTTGACCATTTGCCAAATGTCTTACGTCAATAACTATACATGCATGCATACATCCAGCAGCACAGCACAGCCACTCGGCAGACAGCAGCACCCGCAGATGAGGGAGATGTTAATTTGATTCACTGGGAGTTCGTAAGCATATCACCGTTATCCAAGACCATATGGCTCCTTTATTACATTTGTCTTTTTTTTTAAACATCATTTCCATCAAAAAACTGTGTAGCTAAATAATGAATGACAGCATGTTTTATCCCACTTACAATGTACCGTATAGTTCGATTTTTGTCTGGAGGATGGAGCGTCACTGAAACTTGTTTGTTCTCGTGGTGCTTAATTATTATGAGAGCTTCATGCTTTTGATTTATTTTCGCACTCCACCCACATGCTAAAAAGTAAACTCAAAGCTTTCGATGTTTAGGTTCAGCAATCTGTCCTGTAAATTTGGTTCAAATTTGGTAACAATTATGCAATTTGTTCAGGTTAAGTGCGCTTTAGAAATAACCCTAAAAATGATGCTTGGCTTTGGCATTGTCCTAGTATGGAAAAATGGAAAAAATGGTGGAAAAAAAAATCTAATTTTTGTTTTAGTATTGTTACTGTAAGAGAGCAAACATGACACAAACCTTCCTAATTGTTAGAAATCAAACTGTTTATATTAAACATGCTTCACCGATGAGATGATTTGACGGGTGCCGTTTTGTCCTCCTAATTTCAGCAGTCCTTGAACGCACTGTAGTTTCTTTACATGTAAAATTTTCTCAGACTCTGCCACAGAAAGACTTGTTTTATGCCACACCTTCTTTGTCTAATTTCGTCCAACAAATGTTCCATTGTCTAATTTCGTCCAACAAATGTTCCATGCTGTGTGTGAATGCACAAACGTGAGGTTTGTTGATGTTATTGACTTGTGTGGAGTGCTAATCAGGCATATTTGGTCAATCCATGACTGCAAGCTAATCAATGCTAACATGCTATTTAGGCTAGTTGTATGTACATATTGCATCATTATGCCTTGTTTATAGGTATTTGATCTCATTTAATTTCCTTTACTTATATCCTCGCTGTAATTAATTTATATTTTCATGTGTCATGGCACATTATCTGTACTGTACGCAATATTGGCTGCATTTCTGATAGTTGTTTGTGTGACATGTCGTTATACCACAGCAAACGTTACCCAGCTTGCCAAAGATTGTAATAAATCCATTACAATGTTTACCCCAGAAAATGTCTTAATTAAGGTGTTGTCTCTCCAGGGGATGGACGGTGTGGGCGGGTGTAAGGAACAGTGTAACTCTGCCTATAGCCATTACCATCACGTCTCCACCTCATCGCTGCCCCCACAGCCTAGGGGGGCAATAGACTACAGACTATGGTGAAGTAGGCCGGCTTCGTCTCGTAAAGACGGCTGCAATTTTTGGTTGTGTTTTCCGTTCCATTTGCTGATATATTGCCAATGGTGATATATATATATATATATATATATATATATATATATATATATATATATATATATATATATATATATATATATATATATATATATATGTGCACTGACTCCATGCGCTCTGAATATGCACTGTTGATTGGCTGTTACATGCGCTCTGAATACGCACTGCTGATTGGCTGTTACCGCTCTGCGTGTAACCAATCAGATGGTTGTGTGGGTGGGACAATGCTCGGTGCTGCATAAACATACTGACAAAGGCAGAGGCAGAACCAAGCTGAGCAACCCGCCTGAACAACAAAGCGTTGCGGGAAACACTGCATTAGAAGACGACAGCTTGCCATTTCCTTTAACTTGGACACACACATGTTTACCGTTGGCCACTCTAAGCAAGTCATTTCCAGGAGTTATCTCACCCTCTGAGAAGCCTCTGTTTTACTAATGTTTTCCAATGTTACAAAAATTGGTAGAATAAATATTACATTTCAACATTTCTATCAACAAAGATTTGCATCAGCTTCCGAAGCATAGTCATTTTGATAGTTAATAGCTAATATAAACACTTACACCAGGGGTCGGGAACCCTTTTGGCTGAGAGAACCAAGAATCCAAATATTTTAAAATGTATTTCCGTAAGAGCCATATAATATTTTTTTTCAACACTGAACACAACCTAACGCATGCATTTTTAAGTAAGACCAACATTTCTAGAGTATAATAGGTCTCTTATTATTTGTAATAACATTGATATTCTGAAGCTAACTGTGGAGGGGGAGTGGCCTGCGGGCCTGCAGCGAAGCGGGGTGTTACCAGGACCGGCCTCGAAATCAGCGACAGGTGTGTAGATTGCCCACCTGGGCTTTGTTATCTAATCACCTGTCGCTCTGTTTAGAAGCAGCAGCCAGGAGGAGAGACGAGGTTGGGGCTGGAGCCAGAGTGCGAGCGAGAACGATAGAGAGAAAAAAAAATTGCTGGAAAGCAACTGAGAGACTTATTGAAAAATAAAAAATATTGTAACCCTGAAACAGGCTCTCAAGTTGGTCCGAAGAACCCCCAGGAGGGCAAGCCCTAAACTAACCAATAATAAATAAATCACTTCTTACCCTTATTGCAACTTCTTGAACAAAGTGCGGTAGAAAAAGGATGGATGGATTCAAATGCATGAGCATGTTTCATATTTTGAACGTTATGTTTAACACTTTGATTACAAGTGGAATCATTCATTACTTATAGTGTTAAGCAGTGTCAGCTCAGAGTTATCCGAGAGCCAGATGCAGACATCAAAAGAGCCACATCTGGCTCGCGAGCCATAGGTTCCCTACCCCTGATTTACACCATGTGTTGCCTTCATCCTACGACTTACGTACAGTATGTAAGGCTTTTAAATTTTTGTGGCTCCAGAAGGATTTTTTATTTTTATTTTTGGTCCAAAATGGCTCTTTCAACATTTTAGGTTGCGACGCCTGTCCTAGTTCTTGATATGAAGATACGCAAGTAGCTGCTAGCTTGTTAGCCGCATCACTCAAAATAAATACACTATTAGCCAGAGATCGTTGTTGTGACTGACATCGAAAGGCAATAATCGTCAATGGCGATAAAGTACTTTATCAAGAAAATGGTCTTATACTGATCGGTGGCTGATGATCTGCACATCCCTAATTAACACGATGTATAAACTAGTGTAGTATTTCCTTTTATTACTTACATTTGTCTGTAGTTCACAATAGCTAAACAAAAGCATAAACTTCCATCTTGTCCTCATTGAAATCCTTAGTCTTCACCCTTAAAGTCTTCCTGGTCGCATATTACCTGAATTTGTAAACATTACCAAAAACAGCAAAATAATGGAGGAAAAAAAAAAAATTTGATATAATCACTCCAGTGTCGATTATATACTTGATACTACCATCAGTATCAACTTAGAGCAGGAATCTCAAACTCAGTTCACCTGGGGGCTGCTGGATGCAGAGTCTGGGTGAGGCTGGGCCGCAAGAAAGATTTCTTAAAAAATGTTGCATACTCCTCAGCATGTGTAGCTGTATAATGACATTTCAAATTGTATTCCTTGTGCACCGCAACTTTCTCTGTGCAAATAAGACACATCGGGGTGCTCCTGTGCTCAACAAAGAAATATTGCATCCCCCACTTTTCCTGGAATCGTTTTAGCTCATCACAAACCTTTCTATTCACTGCAGGCTTTGAAAAAGACATGTTTAGGGTTGTGGAATATATTTGTAATTGGCCGATGCACGGAGAACAATGTTATTTCCGCAATGTGTGATGTTACGCTTTTCCTCCCTACAGCAACACTGCAGTCAGCGGATAATAGTCGGGAAAGTACAGGGCTAGCGAGCGCAAAAAAGTGACGGCTCCCGGAGTGTTATCCGGCGTCATATAGAAATATATGTAGTGTTCATCGTGTGAGGCAATAAACGGTTTGAATTGGTCCAGGTTATCGGGGATTGTTATTACTGACGGACAGGTGTCGCGGTGTGACTGCAGCCAGGCATGTAAGAAAACCCTTGTCTCCATGGTAACGTTTCTGTCGCTTTCACTCATTTGCTGCTTTTCCACCAATGCAGGTGTAGGCAACCCAGAACGTTTAAAGAGCCATTTTGGACCCAAATAACACAACGCTGTCAAGGGACATTCATATAAAACTCGCGGGCCGCACTAACATTAAAGGGGAACATTATCACAATTTCAGAAGGGTTAAAACCAATAAAAATCAGTTCCCAGTGGCTTATTTTATTTTTCGAAGTTTTTTTCAAAATTTTACATCTCCCGGAATATCCCTAAAAAAACCTTTATAGTGCTTGATCTACGCTATTTGCGATGCTACTGTCCATTTCCCTGTGACGTCACATAGCGATTCCAATATGGCGAATAGCACAGCAAGATATAGCGACATTAGCTCGGATTCAGCCTCGGATTTCAGCGGCTTAAGCGATTCAACAGATTACACATGTATTGAAACAGATAGTTGGAGTATGGAGGCAGATAGCGAAAACGAAATTGAAGAAGAAACTGAAGCTATTGAGCGAATAGCTATTGACGCTATTCGGGCATGTCTGTCTTGGCATCGCCGGTAAAATGTGCAGACCAACCGATTGGGACTTTTGCATTGACACTGGATCAACTTAAATCCGTCGATTGGTAAGTGTTTCGCATTAAATGTGGGTGGAAGGAAACGCTGGATGCAAATACAACTACAAATGTACATACAGGTAGCTTAAATAGCATGTTAGCATCAATTAGCTGGCAGTCATGCCGCGACCAAATATGTCTGATTAGCACATAAGTCAATAACAACAACAAAACACACCTCTGTGATTTCGTTGACTTTATCGTTGGGAATGCATCTGCTTTGAGTGTCCCAGGATATCCAGACATTCTTGCCATCTCTGTGCCATCTCTGAGGTAGCATCGCCGGTAAAAACCAAACGAGGGACTTTCGCATCTCGTGACACTGGAGCAACTTAAATCCATCGATTGCTAAGTGTTTGTTTGGCATTAAATGTGGATGGAGGGAAAGGCTAGATGTAAATATAACTACAAATGAGGCATAATACTGCAATATGTACACACAGCTAGCCCAAATAGCATGTTAGCATCGATTAGCATTCCGTGCTAATCAATGCCCATTCTACGTAAATCAACTTGAATCCGTCCCTGATTGTGTTGTTACACCCTCCGACAACACACCGACGAGGCATGATGTCTCCAAGGTACCGGCAAACAGTCGAAAAAACGGAAAATAACAGAGCTGATTTGACTCGATGTGGTAGGGAAAAATGGCGTTGACGACTGATGTGACGTCACATTCTGACGTCGTCGCTCAGAGAGCGGTAAACAGATAGGCGTTTAATACGCCAAAATTCAACCATTTAGAGTTAGGAAGTCGGTTAAAAAAATATATGGTCTTTTTTCTGCAACATCAAGGTATATATTGACGCTTACATAGATCTGGTGATAATGTTCCCCTTTAAACTTTCATATTAAGGTGGGGCCCAGAAAATAACGCCTCGCGGGCCAATTGAGACCCCTGACTTAGAAGCTCGCTGAGTATTAGCTTACCTGCTCCTTTTTACTCTTCCTGTTTGTGGAGCATGATTAGCCTATTCCTCCAGTAATAATAATCAAAATAATGACGATGATAATTTTACAAAATGTAGTGTATTTGCTGCTATGAAATATTATTGACATTTCTTTGAAGGCGGACTGAGCATCAACAATAGGAGTTGACGTTTAAAAATTTGGAATGTAAGACTCCATTCTCATTGATGCTCAATGCTTGATCCCCAGCTTGTACTTATAGTTGGGGACTCTTACAGTAGGAAGGGGTTTATTATGTCCCAATTTGTCGCGGTTTACCTGACACATGAAACGTGACAAATTGGGGGTGTGCACTATCTTTCCACTTTAGCCGCCAGAGGGCAGTAGAATGTTAGATATCATAAAATATGTTTTGTGGCTATTCCAACTTTGACCACAGTGTCAGTTGCTATGTAAAGTGGCGCTTTCCATTTTCAGCAGACTGCATTGCAAAATGATTAACCCCAGGAATGGGGCCATATGAATCCCTTCCTTACTGTATGTGTTTGTCTTAGGAAGCCATTATTGCATGTCCCTGTTTTTAGCAAGAATATTGAAGACATGTTTGCCTCCAGACTGCATATGATTAAACAACACGGAAGACCAATATAGGCTAAAGTTCCCTTAATATCAGCTGCTGTTGCCTAGGTTGCTGGTTTACTGTGATTTTGTGGCCGGAAATGTAGTGTGAGAGTCGTGTGTGCAAGTAACCACGACCACATCGCTACATCTCCAGCTGGACTGTGTTGATTTGTGCATTTGTGTCTGCTTGCGGGCATACTTTCTATTTCGCTCTGTGCCTGTGCATTTTTATGTCACTGTATTGCCTAACTGATAGTCACCTGCAGGTAGGACAGACTTTATGATATTGTGTGATTTAATTGAATAATAGCGGAAAGCAATAATAGTAATCATATTGAACAAAAATTGGTACACTAAACTAACATTATTGGAGTAATTGATGCGTACAAATGTGTGTGTGTGTGCCCATAATGCGTGCCATTAATCAAGTGGAGTTTTATTGTTTTCAGCATCTCGCCCAAGTCTACACATTACCATTTTAATGACATTACCGTCCTATTAATCTGCTTACTACTGCTTGCAGCCACCGGTGCAACTTTTAAAACTATCAAATAACTACTTTGATAAAAGAAAAAAGAAAGGAAAGAGAAAACAAGACTGTAAAAAGGGAGGCCGAGAGAGCAGTAATTAAAAAAGCTACTCTCGTGAAGAACAACTCATAAAGAAGAAGAAATAAGGCTAAAAGAGTGAGGGAATAAAAAAAAAAAGATTATTTTCATTAAGAGAATCTGTGTGGCAATGCGAAGCCATACCTAATCCATCCAGCTATATTTCCGATAAGTCTAACAGCTGAGACTAATCAGATAACAGAATGAAAGCCATCAACATGCTGATCTTTGCATCCAATGCTTTTTAATGTCTGCTTTCCAAAGGATGGGCCTTCCTCGCTGCAGCATCCCGTCACACTCGTCTTTACCAAACCATTCGCTGATGGATCCCGGTCAACACACACCTAATACGAGTGTGAAATTCATTGATATGCGAGACTTACTTGATGAAGGGCAAGTAGGGCCAATTGGCTACAATGTCACATTTTTTACCCCTTTACCCCCTCACACTTCACGTGTTTTGCATATTTAAGTTGCACTTTGTGTTTTAGTGGCTCTCCAGAGAGATCCTGTTTTTAAGAAACATGGCTTTTGCAGGCTTAATCCTAGTGCCTAAGAGATATGAATTCCAATCTTATTATTTTTGTGGATGCTGAAAATCAAGTAATTACACTAATGCTACCACCATGTATTGTTACATGGATTGCAATTGTTAATTACTGAAATTTATTTTGAATGAAATCCTCCTTTGGTGAAATATTGTTTAACTCTGCTCAGTCATTTACATGCACATGTTAAAAGATAAATAATGATTGTACACTAAGTAGGGCTGGGCGATATGGCCTTTTATTAATATCTCGATATTTTTAGGCCATGTCCCGATACACGATAGATATATATATATATATATATATATATATATATATATATATATATATATATATATATATATATATATATCGCAATATTTTCCCTTAGCCTTGAATGAGCACTTGATACATATAATCACAGCAGTATGATGATTCTATGTGTCTTCATTAAAACATTCTTGTTCACACTGCATTAATATATGCTCATTTTAACCTTTCATGCGGAGAGGGAAATCACAACTAAGTCAATTTAGCAAAACTGTATTTATTAAACAGTTATTAAGCAGTGGCACAAACATTCATGTCATTTCAAAACAGAAAGTGCAAGATTGCCAGAGACATTTTAAAACAAGCTCTTAGTGCACTTTTGTGCATGATGTCACTAAGATGACATAACACAACACTAAATTAAAGTGCACTTTTTGTGTTACGTCTTCGACGCATGGCTGTGTTTGCAGTGTTCCTCACCAATGCAGGAAACAAGCAGGAGTGGCGTGGAGGTTAGATGAAGTCTTTTAATAAATTAAGACAGGATAAAAAATACAAACAGAGGACGCTAGCAATCATGGAGCTAAGCAAAACCAAAAATGTCACCAAGGGTGAAAAAACGAGGAAAACTAGACTGTACTAATTTCACCACAGCAAGGAGGAAAAAACAGGAGAAATGTAAATGTTGCCTACAGCAAACACTGACCCAGCAAATACTGCTGGGTGACAGGAAAATATAAAGGGGAGCGATTAACTTAAACACCTGGTGGGAACACTAATTGCTAAACTAAGACAGGTGAGGAAAATCAGTGCCCTTGGAAACCAACAGAAAACAGGAAAATAAGGTGCACCCAGGAAACAGACTAAAACTGAAACATTACCAACCATAAATCATCCCATGACCCGCGTAACGGATCATGACATTTTGTACAGAACGCCACTACAATAGTTAAAAATAAATAAAGTGCACTTTTGTGCATGATGTCACACAAGATATTTCAAAAACTGTCAAATAAAAATGAGTTGTATAATAGCAAATCAAATAGTATATGTTCTTCGTTCTGTGGTAGGTTGCTGTGGATGTTATTTCTTTCTGTTGTTGACTTTTTTTTTCATTTTTGTTGATCTGGAAATGGTTGCTTCGGCATTTTGTTGGTGTGGCACTGAACGGAGATGTTGACATGCAGATTTTCAAGCACTCTTCATTCTTTAGCGAAGGCCTGGGCAATTATTTTGAATCGGGGGCCACATTGAGAGAAAAAAATGTGTCTGGGGGCCGTTATATCTATTTTTAAGAATACTAATACAAAACCTCACAATAATGTCTGATTGAATGCTAAAAACATTATGATAGACGGCCTTAAAAAACGTAATGGAATTTTACATTTTTCTGTGAACGATAAAACACTAACTATTGACAACGTATGAACGTCACACCCCCTTTCGATCGACATATTTTACAATCAAGTGAAACGCTACAAAAATGCAACAAACTCTGAAATACGAACGTGAAAGGTACCAAATAAACCAACCTACAATCTGATATATCTGATATAATAGTAATAATAATAATGGATTAGATTTATATCGCGCTTTTCTATTGTTAGATACTCAAAGCGCTCACAGAGAAGTGGGAACCCATCATTCATTCACACCTAGTGGTGGTAAGCTACATCAGTAGCCACAGCTGCCCTGGGGTAGACTGACGGAAGCGTGGCTCCCAGTTCGCGCCTACGGCCCCTCCGACCACCACCAAACATTCATTCATCATTCATTCACCAGTGTGAGCGGCACCGGGGGCAAGGGTGAAGTGTCCTTTCCAAGGACACAACGGCAGCGATTTGGATGTCAATAGGTGGGAAGTGAACCTGCAACCCTCAGGTTTTTGGCACGGCCGCTCTACCCACTACGCCATGCTGCCCCCTATTTGCTGAATTTCCCCCAGGGATCAATAAAGTACTTTCTATTCTATTCTATATATCACCTAGCTTTAGAACTTTGTTGTGAAAATCTCCTTCCTCGTCTGTGGAAACGCTTCCCGCCCACACTGCTTGGTGCCTCGTCTGAGTTGCTGTGACTTAGATTACCATAGGAACTAATTAGATTACCATAATAATTAATTAGATTACCATAGTAACTAATTAGATTACCATTGTAACTGGTATATCAGCCATAAGCACAGATTCCAACCATTGAAATACTTTGTATAGTTGAAGACTTACGGTCATTAGAAAATATCACTGCACATCATAAGGGCAGCTACACTTTCCATCTTAAAGATCTAAAAAAAGTATTTAGGGATATCTGGCAGGACAGATTGAAAAGCTCAACGGGCCGCATGTGGCCCCCGGGCCTTAATTTGCCCAGGTCTGCTCTAGCAGGTGACTTTTCAAACAATGCTATAAATTAGCAGTGCTGCTACTTTTTGTAGCAACGCTTTTGCCGCATAAATGTTGAACATATACCCGCTTGAAGCCACACCATCGCCAGACGATGGACCACGTGCTGTTTTTCTTGGAAACTAATTCTTCCTCCATTTGTTACCAGATTCGCACCTTCTTTCTCACGTATTACCACTCGCAACGCACCGTTAGCATCACAGCTAATGTTACCTATGTAGCTACCTCTCTGCTCAGGAACGCGTGTGACGTTGCACGTGTGACTTATGTAAGAAGGTGTGCTTTCTTATGTCCCTGTGAGAAGGAGAGACAAGAAAGAGAGAGAAACCCCAGTAGTGTAAAAGCAACTTTATGAGAACATATACTCGAATATCAAAATATAGTAATCTTCTATATCGCACCGAGACACACCCGCGATATATCGATATATCGCCCAGCCTTAACAGTAACTAATAATACCATCAATGATGGCACTTGAAAATCAAAATACAGTAGGAAGGGGATTCGTCGCGGTTAACCCGACACATTAAACGTGACACATTAAGGGGGTGTACTATGCACTTTAACCGCCAAATGGCAGTAGAGTGTTAAATATCTTAAAATGTGTTTTGTGGTAATTCCGACATTGACCATAGCTTTAGTTGCTACGTTGAGTGGTGCTTTCCCAATTTTCAGCAGACCGCATTGCAGAATGCTCGGGATGTATTTAATCTCACGGTATGATCTTATCATGGTATTAAGGCCACAGTACGATATTATTGTGGTACTGTATATGTCCCAAAAAAATAAAAAAATAAAAAATCTGGATCACAGTTTAAGAGATGGCGACGTGTCCAGAGTGTAGCCTGCCTTCTGCCCTAAGGCAGCTGGATAGGCTCTCGCCCGCCCGTGACATTGAAAGAAACAAGTGGTGGAAAAATTTGTGAATTGAGGATTTATCAAGTAATTTTTCAGTTTCCTCATATTGCCTGCATTGAGCATTTTTTTTGGTTATTTCCTCGTGCCGGCGATGTAACCGGATGGCTCTGTGTCGCCTTGGAAATGCTTGAGACGAAAGTATTGCTTTGCAAAACGCAGACTTTCTTACCGCTGCCAGAGAGGTTATATTTTCGCCAGGGTTTGTATGTCCGTTTGTTAGCAACATAACTCAAATAGTTATGGATATGTTTTGATTAAATTTTTCCAGGAAATGTCCAAAAAACAATTAGTCTCATCGACTACAAACACACTTCACTTCCTGCTTATGGCGTTCTACGCCCCCACCGTTGCACCCCACGCTGCGCAGAGGATTCTGGAAGATGTAGTTTATTTTCAGACCCGGCCAATGCTAAAATGCAAAAAAAACCCGTCACACCCAGATTTTGTTTGATACGGTCAGGCATCACGGTATTATAGTGAAGACTTTGAAACTGAAATGCCACGGTATCTCCAAAACCGTTACAGAGTGCACAACTCCCCACCTCTCATGCAAGATCCACCCAGGAATGGGGTCATATGAACCTATTTCTTACTGTACAGTGGTACTTCGATAACTTATTACATCAATATTAATGCCCCGGTTTGCAGATATGGTCTCGGTTATCAAAAAGCCACTCATTTCGTATAACAAAATACTATTTTGCCCATGTATAATTTAGATAAATGTATACAGTTCTCAAACAAAGAATCCCATGGGTTGGTGATTTAACTTATGTGCAAAATAAGCCATTTTGGAGTCAACTAAAGCTGCAAGTGTGACCATTATGATCCGTTGCTTGGATCATTTTTTTGATTCACTTGTTGTTTAAGTTCTGTTTCAGCACCCCTGTTTTGTGTTTCCTTGGTTGCTATGGTTATTCGTTGTGTTCACCTGCCTCTGATTAGTGTTCGGGACGTTCACCTGTTCCCGGGCACTAATCAGAGAGCTATTTATTCCATCCTGCCGCCTCACTCGGTCACATGTTACGTCGTCTACCCTTTGTATCCCTTTGCTCAGCTTTGCCTTATGCGTTTCTTGTTAGCTATACCTTAGCTTGCTTTGTTTGTTTGTTCCTGCCTGATTTATAAGAATAAATCACTGTCTCACCTGCACTTTTGCCACCGGAGTTCCTGCTGCATATTGGGAGAACGATCCACCCATCACCATGTCACCACGACGTTACACCACTTCGATTACGAGGGTGAGAAATAGGGATGTTCCAATCAGGATTTTATACTTCCGATTCCAGTACCTAAGCGTCAGATTGGCCTAAACCAATACAGATCTTGTGTATTTACTACATTTTTCAATGTATTTATAGGATTTTCTAGTAGTACGTCTATTTTTTGTATTTATTAAAAAAATGTACTTGGTCAAAAGATTTCAGTGTGTGAATAAGTACTTTTTGAGCAGATTCGAAAATACCGTGATAATAATTATAGCCGTGATAATTTTGGTTACGATAACTTTAATAAACTTTCCATAGCTTTACATCGTTAGACCATTCCATTCCCTGCACGCCTCCAAAAACTACAACTGTTGAAGTTGTGACTGCTTGTTATGTCTTCTGTAACTAAGCTGATACGAACACCATAACAACAACCATTTTGCTGTGTACTGTAGTTTTAACATTTTCCTGAATTAGAAGGACAGGTTTTTGCAAGACCTTTGCAGGTGAAATTGTTTAAACAATGGAAGTAACAATAGCTGGCGTAAGTGCTAAGTAGTGTGATGGCGGCAGCTCCCATTTTGGGTTGACTCTGCCTGTCACATTATTGTGATTTGGTGGCGGCAGCAAGTGTATTGACACAAAAGCTCTACATCCAGACTTCCATAAGTATGAATGTGTTAGCAATCACATGATAATGAAAACCTGTAGCCTGAGCATAGTATGGATTTCTCTGTATACGCAGAACTTATGTTGATTATTGCAGTAACCAAAATACGTGTTTGCTAACTTGTTTTTGCTAATGTGTTTGCGAAGGTTTGGTTAATTGCTGTTTTCTGTTTCTTAGCGGCCCAACTGTAGTTTGATGACTCTGCTACATTGATCGCCATTATCTTAAAATCAGCATCATAAATAAAAAGCTTGCTATTGAGCTAACAACCTTTAAGGCACTTCTTACCAGTGGCTGCAACTTTATATGCCACTGTTGGGTGTGAGGAGGAGGAAGAAAAGCTCTGACTTGTCTGGGGAAAATTGATTTCTGCACCACCCATTGGTTTGCATGTAAACATCTTTAAAATACTCCAAAATACAGTCTCCTTCTGAGAGACGCTTCATTGTGCAGTGGACATTTGTGTTTTGCATAACAGGGATATTTTGTTTAAAATGTGTCACTGTGACCAAATAAAAATATGCTGATGTTAGTGACAGAAATGGGATTGATTTTATTCTCACTATGAAGGTTCAAGGTTTTTACCTTATTATTGATGTTAATTTTGTAGCTTTCAGATATAAAAAATGTGCCTTGTATGCTAGTTAATACCATGTCATTGATGACGCATGTAAACACTGCATTTTTCCTCTTCGGTGGGTGGGTGGGCGCACTTGGAAACATTAGCCATTTGTACATGGACAACATTTATTTAATCTGATCATCTTTCGGATTAAAATTATACTTTGTTCATGAACCCTGAAAAAATTGATCTGATTATGACGTGCAGTTTCATGCATCACACCTTTTATCGGAATACTTTACTTTGACATGCGAAGAACGTAGGAAATACAGAAAGGTCTGTTCCTGTTTCTGCTATGGCGCCATCTTCTGGATGAGTTTGCTCACTGCAAGTGCTCAAGAAGCAGGCGACTTCCACTGTCAACAAACGAGGCTTTGTGCGTTTCTGCTTGTCCAACGTTTTCACAGCATTTTAAAATGTTTCCTTCTGTTCACTACTTTAGCTTTTTGAAATGCAGCTGTTCTGTGCCATTTTTGTTCCAATATGTATAAGTTGCCACACGTCTTAAGGTTACGGCATTCTGTGTACCGTATTAGTCGCTCCGGAGTATAAGTCGCACCTGCCGAAAATGCATAATAAAGAAGGAAACAAACATATATAAGTCGCACTGGAGCATGAGTCGCATTTTTTGGGGAATTTTTTTTTGATAAAACCCAACACCAAGAATAGACTTTTGAAAGGCAGTTTAAAATAAATATAGAATAGTGAACAACAGGCTGAATAAGTATACGTTACATGACGCATGAATAACCAACTGAGAATGCGCCTGGTATGTTAACGTAACATATTATGGTAAGAGTCATTCAAATAACTATAACATATAGAAAATGCTATAAGTTTACCAAACAATCTGTCACTCCTAATCGCTAAATCTGATGAAATCTTATACTTCCAGTCTCTTACGTGAATGAGCTAAATAATAATATTTGATATTTTACAGTAATGTGTTAATAATTTCACACATAAGTCGCTCTTGAGTATAAGTCGCAAACCCGGCCAAACTATGAAAAAAACTGCGACTTATAGTCTGAAAAATACGGTATATATCTGAGGTTAGCAATTAGCACTTGGAGTAGCTGTGATGTCGTAAATAAAACAGCTCGTTAAGACAACATCTGGATCCCTTCTTTTATCGTTATATTGACACATGACACTTCAGACCACACTTTTGTAATTGCTAGTCTCGTACCAGTAAATATTCCATCTAGTGTACCGAAAATATGGTCAGAGTACAAGAACATTTGGAAAAAGTTTATGAATAAGAAGACATAATTAACCTTTTTGAGCAATACAATTCTCTGATCATTTTAATGCGGGATCATTCCATTCTGTGCACTTTGGCATAGTTTGGCGGTGTGGCTCAGATGGTCGAGCAGCCGGCCAGAAACTTGAGGGTTCCTGGTACTGATCACCCACACTGGTTTAAATGTATCGTAAATATGTATATAATGGGTTTCACAATGGAAAGCACTTTGAGTCGCTAGAGAAAAAGTGATAAATAAACAAAATTCACTTCACAATTCACTAATTCACCAGTATGGCAACAGAACTACCGTACTTTCCGGTTTATATGGCACATTGGTATTTTAGCCACCCCCCAAAAATTTTAGAACAAATAAATATTTTTTTACACCGGACCATAAACCACATTATATACCGGTACAAATGATTTTGTAAAGGTTTTTTTACATACCATAATTGTTTCCAAATGGTGCCTGTCATTCGGCAGTAATTGTCTGATAAAACAAAACAGAAGTCATCGTCATTGACCCACTAGCTGTGGAGGCTAGCTCTCCAATCAGCTCAACAGACTCAATAACTCCACGGTGACGCTTTGGTGAATTTATGAAACTGAAACAATAAAAAAATAATGCCATTGTAAGTTAGTAACACTAACACAGACACCCAGCTATAAAAATGGGACCCATTACCTCCCTGCTTGGCAGTCAGCATCAAGGGTTGCACTTGGGGGTTTAATCACCAAAATGATTGCCAGGCGCGGCCAATGTTGCTGCTTACTGCTCCCCTCACCTCCCAGGTGGTGAGGGTGATGGGTCAAATGCAGAGGATAATCTCACCACACCTAGTGTGTGTGCGACAATCATTGGTACTTCGATATTCGCTATTACTAACGACACTAGCTTGATTACATTACAATAGCACATTTAAATATGCGTGCAAACCCTCCTACAGACATCACACATGGGACAGTTTGGTAAGTATGAATTGTGTTAGTTATAAACTTACAAACGTTGCTTGGAGTGATGAATGAAGAATGTTTTCGAGCAGAAATGCTATAGACAAATAGAAGATTAAATGCCATATTTTTACAGTTCTATGGTTTTAGTTTTATAAGCCACAGGGTTCAAAACATAGGCAAAAAGAAGTGGTTTATATTCAGAAAAATCTGATATTTGGTCATCACTGTTTTTTGTAACAATATAAAGGCTTCAGCCAAATGAAAACCAGGCTCTTATTTTTTTTGCACATGCACATGCACATTCTAAATAGTATAAATACGATCAAAACTTTGCTTACAATGGAGCCAATGGGAGCCCTGCAATTCTGCCTAAAAAGCCCTTAAAACATCCAAACACCTCCATTGAGGTTTTATATACAATATGTAAGTATATAATTAATGTATTAATGAGCACTTTTATAATAACATTGAATATGTATGTATTATTAACCTTTTAAGCATAGGCAGAGGATTTATATTAAAAACATCAAAAGGTTTGCTTTTTTTTTCTTCATCACTAGCCATGTGTACATGGACAACATTTATTTAATCTGATATCATTCGAATTAAAATGTTACTCTGTAGATGGACGCTGAAAAAAATGATCTGATTATGACATGCATGTTCATGCATCATAGTTAAAATCAGAATACTTTGACATGCGCAGGTCCTCACCTAACATAAACGGAAAGGTGTGTTATTAGTGGTGCTATCTTTTGGACGAGTTCAAGCGTCCTTTCGTGTCGTCCTCGCTAGTTTTGGGTCCTAAATGGCTTTTTAAAGTGTACCAACTTGTCGGAATACCTACATAGACGTCTTCTGCCCAGGTAAGATGCATGATTTTTTTTTTTAGAACAAACTTACAGGGAGCAAGGAAGAAGTAGACCACTCGATGATGTAAACATAGGGACGCACGGAAGTGATCACAGCGCTGCAATAAATAGTTTGTCTGCATAATAATAATACCACCAATAGTTGTTTAATTTAGAAATCATGAAATGTAAATGCAGTATTGTTAGCAGTTTTTGAATGGTTATTTATTGGTTTTTATGGGCAAAATATTGCCACTCCTATTGGCTGCGCTGTAAGCAGACTTTTTAAAATATTTTTTTAATAATTATGCTTAGAAAAAAATATCCATCTGTCGCCATGTTTTTCATAATGATTGTAAACGATAAGCACAATTCCAAAACAGAGTTCAGTTCCCTTTCAACACGATTTTGAACCGACTAAGTAGGTTTCTTTACAGGAAACCGTGAAGACTGTTCAAAATCCCATGTGATAAAAGACCGCTACCTAAATAGGTATGAATGATTTGTCCTAACAGGGTTCTCATCTTTGCTCGTTTCATCTCATTGATGGTCAGGTTTCAGTGTAGACTCAGGAATAATCAAAGAGCTAAGGTGGCAAGTGATCAATAAAGTATTTCTGTTCATCATTCCAAATTCATGGAAATGAAAGGGCGCAGTGGAGTTTCATCTGATAGCTTTTCACATTAGACATGCTGTAGAAAATGTTTGCTCACTCTGTGGGCAACTTAACTACGGTTCAATAAAAATGCGTGGGAAAACAAAATACCACCTGAATCTGAAAGGTTTACAAAAACAGAGGTCTTATATTCAGCGTTTGGATCAGGGATTGGCAACCTTTAGCATACGAGCCATATGAGACCATTTCCCCCCAAATAAAACCCACCTAAAGCCGCAAACTCTGTTTGATCCCTGAAATGATGATAACATCTCTTATAGTTTCATTACACTTACACTTACTACAGTTATGAAATCAAACAGTAAAACGCAGTCTGTTTTGTGATGATTTAGCGGTGTAAATGCTCATAATTGTTGTTTCATATACTGTATATACTGTTCTATTTGATATTGCACTGGTACTGTATTTGACTACTGTACCTCTACTTGTAACTACTGTGACTTATTGTGCAACTTAATTGTCTTGTAATTAATGTACATCAGAGCTATTCAATTTGATTTTGTATTTTTGTATTTAGTGTATTTAATTCTGCAACTAGTGTTTGGATCCCACCGTACGCAATATCTGAAGAGCATGGACAAAAGCATTTGTCTGTGGTGTATTTTGCATGTGACGAATAAACTTTGAACCTTAAACCTAATTTATATGAGCATTGTGTGCTTCTTTGTATTCTCTTAACAAGGGAATAGTGGGACGGCATGGCGAAGTTAGGAGAGTGGCCGTGCCAGCAACCTGAGGGTTCCTGGTTCAATCCCCACCTTCTACCAACGATCTGTTGTGTCCTTGAGCAAGACACTTCACCCATGCTCCTGATGGTTCGTGGTTAGGGCCTTGCATGGCAGCTCCCGCCATCAGTGTGTGAATGTGTGTGTGTGTGAATGGGTGAATGTGGAAATAGTGTCAAAGCGCTTTGAGTACCTTGAAGGTAGAAAAGCGCTATACAAGTATAACCCATTTACCATAAGTGAGACAGGGTACCTCTCTTTACATACATCTTTAGCAAACAGGGTCATCTTGCGCTCAAATTCCCGCCCAGACTTCCGGCAGCATATGTAGGGCTGGCACAGCTGGAGGAACTCCTTTCCGTTGAAGACTTTTGTTTCGTGTTTTAAGGTGTGCTGTCATATCCGCCATAAAATGCATCTTTTCCCGCCACTGTGGGTGTTCTAGATGTGCTTTCAATCAAGCAATCAATCAATTAATCAGTCAATCAGAGTATACTTATATACCCCTGAATCACAAACGTCTCAAAAGGCTGCAAAAGCCACAACGGCTTAGATGCCACACATTTTTCCAAAAATTAACGGAACTGTCAGTGGTTTAATCGTTTTTCCATTATTGTGTTCACTATCTGAATGACAAGATTAATCTGTCCATTGCTAACTCAACGGGGGTTCACCACTGAAAACAATGCAATTGCTAGGCAGTAAATGATGATGCATAGGGGGTGTGATTTTAATCGACAAAATGTTAAAATGTTTTATTTTTATATCACGACATCACCAAACTCTCCAAAATGACAACTATTACATTGAAATAAACTAACTAGATAAAATAAATTCATTTTTTTATCTTATTGTCTTATTATCTTATTAATATTAGGGACGGCGTGGCGCAGGGGGAGAGTGGCCGTGCACAACCCAAAGGTCCCTGGTTCAATCCCCACCTAGTACCAACCTCGTCACGTCCGTTGTGTCCTGAGCAAGACACTTCACCCTTGCTCCTGATGGGTGCTGGTTAACGCCTCGCATGGCAGCTCCCTCCATCAGTGTGTGAATGTGTGTGTGAATGGGTAAATGTGGAAGTAGTGTCAAAGCGCTCTGAGTACCTTGAAGGTAGAAAAGCGCTATACAAGTACAACCCATTTATCATTTATTTATTTATCTACCTCAATAACTAGGAGACATTACACTTCAAGGACTGTCGTTGGCATTGACAGTTTTTTTTTTTCACTACGATAGGTCAAAACCTTTCTTGTTATTGGAGTATAAATATTTGGGGTTTTGGCACCAGCCACCAGACTACATCTGTCCAATTTAAGTCTAAGATTAGATCTGACCAATCTAAGTCTATGAGCATGAACTGATGAATCATCTGTAAGTGCAAGTTAAAACTACTATGCAAACCGAAAGCCATTTATCAACAACACCCAGAAACGCCGCCGGCTTCGCTGGGCCCGAGTTCATCTAAGATGGACTGATGCAATGTGAAAAAGTGTTCTGTAGTCTGACGAGTCCACATTTCCCATTGTTTTTGGAAACTGTGGACGTCCTGTCCTCTGGAACAAAGAGGAAAAGAACCATCTGGATCGTTATAAACACAAAAGTTCAAAAGCCAGCATCTGTGATGGTATGGGGGTGTATTAGTGCCCAAGGCATGGGCAACTTACACATCTGTGAAGGCACCGTTAATGCTGAAAGGTACATACAGGTCTTGGAACAACATATGTTGCTATCCAAGCAACGTTGTCATGGACGCCCCTGCTTATTTCAGCATGATGATGGCAAGCCACGTGTTACAACAGCATAGCTTTATAGTAAAAGAGTGCAGGTACTAGACTGGCCTGCATGTAGTCCAGACCTGTTTCCCATTGAATATGTGTGGCGCAATATGAAGCCGAAAATATGACAATGGAGACCCCGGACTGTTGAACAACTTAAGCTGTACGTCAAGCAATAATGGGAAATAATTCCATCTTTAAAATCTTCAAAAATCAGCTTCCTCAGTTCCCAAATGTTTACTGAGTGTTGTTAAAAGGAAAGGCAATGTAACGAAGTGGTAAAATTCCCCTGTGCCAACTTTTTTGCAATGTGTTGCTGCCATTAAAATATAAGTTAATGATTATTTGCAAAAAAAAAAAAAAAACGTTTCTCAGTTCGAACATTAAATATCTTGTCTTTAAATCTTTAAACATTGCCCCAGCTTTTATTTGCTGGCATGAGCTTAAAGACGAGATATTTCAGACCGATGCTACCTTGGCAATGTTCCTACTGGACTAGTAATTGACTTTCGATGATCAAATTAAAATGCTAATCCTGATGTTAGCTATCGAAAATTTGCGTGGTAGCAATTTCCACTACTTTCTTTGGAAAACAATACAGCGTCTGTTAGGACTGGGCGATATGGCCTTTTTTTTAATATCTCAATATTTTTAGGCCATATCGCGATACACGATATATATCTTGATATTTTGCCTTAGCCTTGAACACTTGATACATATAATCACAACATTCTTCTTCATACTGCATTAATATATGCTCATTTTAAATGCAGAGAGAGAAATCACAACTAAGTTAATTCACCAAAACTGTGGGAGAGTGGCCGTGCGCAACTCGAGGGTCCCTGGTTCAATCCCCACCTAGTACCAACCTCGTCACGTCTGTTGTGTCCTGAGCAAGACACTTCACCCTTGCTCCTGATGGGTGCTGGTTAGCGCCTTGCATGACAGCTCCCTCCATCAGTGTGTGAATGTGTGTGTGAATGGGTAAATGTGGAAGTAGTGTCAAAGCGCTTTGCGTACCTTGAAGGTAGAAAAGCGCTATACAAGTACAACCCATTTATCATTTATTTATTTATTAAGCAGAGTCACTAACATTTATGTCATTTCCAAAACAGAAAGTGCAAGATTTTACAGACATTTTAAGTGTTAAATATAAATGAGCTGCACAATAGGAAATCAAATAGTATTCGTCCTTCGCCATGTGGTAAGTTACTACAGACGTTATTAAATTCTGTTGTTGACTATTTTTTTCATATGGTGTTGATGTGGAAATGTTTGCCTTGGCATTTTGATGGTGTGGGCGTGTGGCATCGAATAGAGATTTTGAACGCGGAGTAAGCACTCTTCATTCTCGAGGAGGTGACTTTTAAAATTATGCTACATATTTGCAGTAATGCTATTTTTTGTAGCAATGTTTTTGGCCAACACTTGACAAATTACGGTTGTCTGTTCGACATATTCCCACTTGAAGCCAAACGACCGCCAGACGATGGACCCCCTGCTGTTTTTCTTGGGAATTAATTCTTACTTCATTCGCATCTTCTTTCTCTCGTATTACCACTCCCACGGCTCTGCTAACATCACAGCTAACGTTACCCAGGCTGCTACCTCTCTGCTCCGCGAGGACGTATACGTATGTGACGTATGACGTGACAGTATGTGACGTATGTAAGAAGGTGCGCTTACACTTAGTGAGAAGGAGACATAGGAAAGAGTGAGAAGAGCCTGTAATGTAATGCCCGCAGCTAAAAGCAACTGCGTGAGAACGTATACTCGAATATCACGATATAGTAATTTTCTATATCGCACAGAGACCAACCCGCAATATATCGTGTATATCGATCAGCCCTAGTGGCGGTCTTCCTTTGCTTCGGACCTACATCCACCCTGATACATTCTTCGCTGTAGCGTCATGTTTGTAGCGCCATCCAAGATAATTTCTTGATTCGGTGTCTGCTGCTTAACATCAGCATAGCCAATGGAGGTGTAATATTTGCGCCATTATTACAGAAGACATCATGTCCTTATGATACCATATGCGATAGTCCTCATGTGAGATGTGGTCTTCTGGCAAAACACTGACGCCAAAATCTACCATAACTGAAAGTTCCTTAGGTGGGGCTTTAAGATATATTCAATACTCTACTGCCATCTGACAGCTAAAGTGACCCCCCAATTCGTCATGTTTCATGTGTCAGGTAAACCGTGGCAAATAGGGCCATCCTACTGTAAAAAATGTCAAGGTTTTAGGGTTGTCAGGTGGTTTGGTTAGCTTAAATGTTTTTCTTGCTTTTGAGTGGTAACATAAATCATTCCTTTCAGTCCTTCCATTTGACTCCTCCCTTCTTTTGCCTTCACTCTCCACAATCTGCACCAACTGTGCCCTGGTGTCATTTGGCTTCCATGCACGGATGCGCCGACTGCCGAGAGGATTCCTAAAAGTCACATATTGGTAGCCCCCAAACGTATGCTGTCCAAGAAAAGGTCTTATTGGCTTATCGCGTGCTGTTGAGAAGACCCATCCCCATAATCCTTAAGCAGCTAGAATCCAGAACATCCATCCCTGTCAGCTATTGTTACGCGCCGGAAAATGGATGGCGGTTGCAGAGGATGGCACATACATATAAACGATGCTGCCTACCGGCCCGTGCTTTCATGTATCATTGTTTGTCAAGATGTGGCGCTATCTTACCGGCTGCACGTGTGTTTAGCACCAGAGACTCAACAGAAGCGCTTTGAATCAGGGGAAAAAGTCTTTGTTTCGATGTCAGCGAGCAGTTTAACCAGGTTTTTCCGTCAATCCGTTGTGAAAATCGACTGTTTGATCTTTTTCTTGGGAGTAAGCCAAAATGTTCTATTTCAAACACCCTTTTAAGAGTCTGTGATGGCTACAAACAGTATTGCTGCCATCGTGCAGCACTAGGATAACATTGTACACTAGATCAGTGATTCTCAAACTTTTTTCATGAAGTACCGCCTCAGAAAAAACTTGGCTTTCCAAGTACCAACATAATGGCCAACTAGGGTTGTCCCGATATCAATATTTTGATACCGGTACCAAAATGTATGTAGATACTTTTTGTGACTTTTTGATACTTTTCTAAATAAATGTGACCACAAAAATGGGCATTATTGGCTTTATTTGAACCAACCATCTTATGATTTATTAAACATGTTTTGTTATTGCAATTAGGGCTGAGCGATATGGCCTTTTATTAATATCTCAATATTTTCAGGCCATGTCACGATACACAATATACCTGCATATCTTGATATATATTATGATTCTGTGTGTCTACATTAAAACATTCTTGTTCATACTTCATTAATATATGCTCATTTTAAACTTTCATGCAGAGAGGGAAATCATAACTAAGTCAATTTACCAAAACGGTATTTATTAAACAGTTATTAAGCAGTGGCACAAACATTCATGTAAATTCCAAAACAGAAAGTGCAAGATTGTTAGAGACATTTTAAAACAAGCTATAAGTGCACTTTTGTGCCTAATGTTTGTGCCTAATGTGCCTAATTTTCGGGGATGCAATGCTTTCCGCATTTTTGGGGAGTGGAGCGACCCCATACCGTAGAACAGGGCCTGTTGGGGAAATGTCTAATAAGGGAGTGCTGCATCGCTTCGCGGCGGTTCCAAGCTGGTGTCCGAAATGGCGTCCTGTAGTCATGTGGTAGCTTTTGACAAATCATTTAAGAAATCGCCTAAAAACGAGTTACCCATATTCTCCGACAAGTGGTACACATACCACAGTTTGAGAACCACTGCACTAAATAAGTTCAGTTCAGTTTCAGTTTATTTCGAACATGCATACAATGCAATGTAATTCATCACACAATTTCAGTTGTTTCATTACAGCACATCCGAAAAGGAGTAGGAAGAAGCAGAACTTATTTAATCCTACCCCTTTTCATACCATAGCAATTTTGTTAAATGTTCTTGTTCTCAGTAACAGAACAGTGAACAAATAAATAAATAATATACCATAGTAAGCACACAAATATTAACTACATAAATAATATTTGTCTCAATAATAAAAAAAAAAAGGGTTCAAGATGTTCAATTTTAGTTAGTGCTCAATTTGCATCAGTTGTCCATCCATCCATCCATCCATTTTCTTGTCCCTTTCGGGGTGGCAGGAGGTGCTGGAGCCTATCCCAGCTGAATTGTGCTTTAGTTAATGTGAATTGTTCTCTCATTGGAATGTTGTGTGTGGGTGGAGGTGGTGTTGGTTCCCCTGCCTCCCTGACCAGGGTCAGTGTGTCACAATGTTACAGTAGGTGAGCTGGCTGCCATATGCAAATGAGGCCAGTGCCAGCCTTCAGACATGTGTGAGCGTTTGCATAAAATCAGCTATCTCCAGTTAATGGGGGAAAAAAAGTAGGGCATGAGCGTGAAAGACAAAAGAAAAAAAGCTAATAAACAAGAAAACAAAGAAAAAAAGCTTTCTTCCTGCTCCACATGTTGAGTAAATGATGTTGATCAGTTCCATCAAGGACGCGATGAACCTATAATGCAAAACATCTGATGTATTCAACGCGAGTGCGCGAACGCACCACAGCTAAAAGAGAAATATCATCACACACTTTGCCGCCTGCATGTTTGCGTGTGTTTGTGCTCGCAATTTGTCTCTAATCAGCCCTTCGCACACGGAGCTGTTCCCTGGAGATCAGAAAGCCTGCACTTAACCATCCTCCTTTTTGGCTCAGGTGTTCACATTCCAGCAGGCAACACCCCCCCTCACCCCCCTCCAAACCCCCATCCTTCCTCTGCCTTTATCTGCGGATTGCACTGTCCCTGTAGCTCATCAATTTCTCTGTTTATGTTACACCACTGCAGCCTGTTATTGTCTCAGCCGCCGCGCACAGAGACAGTCGGCTGAAAGTGAAAATGATTTCGCATGAACGCACCATATTTTCTCTTCTCCTCCATCCGTGGATCCAAGTTTAGCCATTTGGAGCTGTTGCAAAAGGACAAAAACACTCCACTTAGGATGATTTGATAGCCTCCAGTATCTTTTTGTGCTAGAACCTTGTGCTTGCGTTGTTTTGTTTTTTGGTTTGGCGATGAGGTGGCAACTTGTCCATGGTGTAGGCCGCCTTCCGCCCGAATGCAGCTGAGATAGGCTCCAGTAAGCCCCCGAGACCCTGAATGGGAAAAATGGATGGATGGATGGATGGATGGAACCTGACAGCTGACCTCAAACACACTGATGTTACTAAATAGTTTCACAAAAGAGCATCATTTTTATAAGGACAGTTCTACAAAATTATGGAATTACACATATTCTGTCCCAGGGTTAAATGTTCACCATTAGTTTTTTAAAACCACTATTGGTAACATGTCTTGATCAATCAATCAAAGTTTATGTATACAGCCCTTAATCACAAGTGTCTCAAAGGGCTGCACAAGCCACAACAACCTCTTTGGCTCAGATCCCACATCAGAGCAAGAAAAAACTCAACCCAATGGGATAACAATGAGAAACCTTGGAGGGGACCGCAGATGTGGGGACTTCCCCGGTGGAATTGACGTCGAGTGGATCTAGTTAATAGTGTGAGAGTCCAGTCCATGGGTGTCAAACTCTGGCCCGCGGGCCAAAATTGGCCCGCTGTACAATTTCATTTGGCCCCTTGAGGCAATATCAAATTAAAATTAGAGCTGGCCCGCCGGTACTATACAGCGGCAGACCCGCTGTGACACTGCATTCGCCGCTAATTCTCATACTTGCCAACCCTCCTGATTTTCCAACCATTCTCCCGAATTTTCCAGATTTCCACCCGGACAACAATATTGGGGGCATGCCTAAAAGGCACTGCCTTTAGCGTTGTCTACAATATGTTGTCACATCCGCTTTTCCTCAATACAAACAGCGTGCCGGATAAGTCATATAATATATGCGACTTATACACACACTTAAGTGAATGCCACGCATACTTGCTCAACAGCCATACAGGTCAGACTGAGGGTGGCGAAATAAACAACTTTAACACTGTTACAACTATGCGCCGCAATGTGAACCCACACCAAACAAGAATGAAAAACACATTTCGGAAGAACATCTGCACCGCAACACAACATAGACACAACAGAACAAATACCCACAACCCCTTGCAGCACAAACTCTTCCGAGTCACTACAACATGCACACCCCGCTACCACCTAACCCCACCCCCCAACCCCAACCCCACCCATCGCATTGTTTTTTTATTTTAAAATTCATTAGCCTGTGGAAAAATGTAATGTTGATATTTATCTCAGGAGGCTGCAAATAGAAAAGAGGCATTCAATGTTTTATATAAATTTTATTTATTTTACCATTGATGTTTTTTGGTTTGTTTTTTGAAGGTTGATTTTGCACTATTAAGTTATATAAGTATTGCCTGTTCAATTTGCAGTGGTAAAGCAAATCAGTGTAGCGCACTGAGCAATAATTAACAATTTATTCATGAACTTTCTCTTGCTACTTCAAGGCTTGAATGTTTGATTCATTCATTATTGTTATTTTATTTTCGAACGTATTATTAGCCTGTGGAAAAAGTTTATTTGGATATTTACCTCAGAAGGCTGCAAATAGAAAAGACACACTCAATTTTTTTTTTAATTTTATTTGATATGCCATTGATATTTGTTAATTACTATTGTTATTATTTGAAACTTGATTTTGCATGTCTGCGATGAGGTGGCGACTTGTCCAGGGTGTACCCCGCCTTCCGCCCGATTGTAGCTGAGATAGGCGCCAGCGCCCCCCGCGACCCCAAAAGGGAGTAAGCGGTAGAAAATGGAAGGATGGAGGGATTTTGCATGTCACTATAAAATTATATAAGCCTTGTTTGTTCAATATTCAATGCAAAACTTGTTTGGGTCCCTATTAAAAGGTTAATTTGTTCAACTTTGGCCCGCGGCTTTGTTCAGTTTTAAATTTCGGCCCTCTCTGTATTTGACTTTGACACCCCTGGTCCAGTCCATAGTAGGGCTAGCAGGGAATCATCTTAAATTAAAGTACCCATGACTGTCACACACACACACACACTAGGTGTGGCGAAATTATTCTTTGCATTTGACCCATCACCCTTGATCACCCCCTGGGAGGTGAGCGGAGCAGTGGGCAGCAGCGGTGGCCGCGCCCAGGAATCATTTTTGGTGATCCAACCCCCAATTCCGACCATTGATGCTGATATTGAGTGGAGATAAGTCAGCAGGGCAGAGACGTCATCAACTGATGCACAGATGAGTGGCCCTTCATGAGTCCTGACCTTGAACAGCTAGCGCGTCATCTGTGGTCACTTAATAACCTATGCATGCAGGATAAGGAGACAGAGCAGAAAAGAGACGGCAGATCAACTGGTCTAAAAGGGGGGTCTATTTGAAGGCTAGTGTAGGGCAGGGCGATATATCGATATATACGATATATCGCGGGTTTGTCTCTGTGCGATATAGAAAATGACTATATCGTAATATTCGAGTATACGTTGTCACACAGGACTTTTAGCTGCGGGCGTACACTTCAGGCTCTCCTCGCTGTTTCCTGTGTCTTCTCGCAGACAAACAGGCGCACATTCGTCACAAACTGTCACGTCACACGTCACATACATGCCCTTGCAGGGCACAGAGCTAACGGCGTGGCTAACGTTAGCTGCTAACGTAGCTGTACGAGAGAAAGATGGTGCGGATCTGGTAACAAATGAAGGAAGACTTAATTCCCAAGAAAAACAGCAGGGTTTCCATCGTCTGGCGGTGGTTCGGCTTCAAGTGGGAATATGTCGAACAGACAAACCGTAATTTGTCAAGTGTGGGGGAAAAAGCGTTGCTATAAAAAGTAGCATTACTGTTAATATGTAGCATCATTTGAAAAGTCACTCGCTAGAGAATGAAGATAATTTCATAACCTTAGTAACTAACCTACCACATAGTGAAGGATGAATACTATTTGATTTCCTATTATGCAGCTCATTTTTATTTGACACTTAAAATGTTTCTGACAATCTTGCACTTTCTATTTTCGAAATGACATGAATGTTTGTGCCATTGCTTAATAACTGTTAAATAAATACAGTGTTGGTCAATTGACTTAGTTGTGATTTCCCTCTCTGCATGAAAGTTTAAAAGTAGCATAAATGAATGCAGTATGAAGAAGAATGTTTTAAAGTATACACATAGAATCATCATACTGCTGTGATTATATGCATCAAGTGTTCATTCAAGGCCAAGGCAAAATATCGTAATATATATCGTATATCGCGATATGGCCGTAAAATATCGAGATATTGAAAAAAGGCAATATCGCCCAGCCCTAGGCTAGTGTATACAAATGAGTTTTGAGATGGGACTTAATAAATTCACTCCTGACAGGTTGAATTTATGTGTTTTTGTTGTTTTCTGTCTAGCACTCATTTTTCCCCCCACTTCTTGTCTAGCCTTATTCTCAGACACTTTGTCTCTGACTTGAGTGCTAATTCACGGTGGCTCACAAATCACAAATAAGAATAGTTTATCTACCAGTGTTGCCTTCTTGCGATGCTGGTCCGTTGTATGTTCATGGTGCCCTTTTTAGTGTTTTGCTTACTCTTCATGTAGCCCTGCTTTGCGTACTTAATTCGAACCCTTTCAATTTAACGTCACCTGCCTTCCCTGCATCTAGGGGGTCACGCCAACAGCTAGCATGTGACACCATATTCAGAGTCAGAATCAGAAATACTTTATTAATCCCTGAGGGGAAATTACAAATTCTTCAGCACAATCCCATTCAAGATCAAACAAACATTACAGGGAGACAGAACAGGATCAAACATTACAGGGAGAAAGCACAGGATCGCTGACGGGTCTGGCAACTTCCGGTGCCTCTTACAAAAAAGGTGAGATACAGGTAAACAATGGGGGAGGGGTAGGAAAAAAAAAATACGGTCCAAGCCTGGGCCCCTGGAGAGGGGCTCAGACTGAGGCCAAGGGAAAAACAACACATAGCCATAGCACGCATCCCTCTTACATGTGTGTAACAGGGAAACATAAATTAGTGCTTAAAATAACTTAGTGCTTTTCAATTATTTTCTGTTATGCCCACCCCCAGGAAGAACAAAACTTTTCGCGCAGCGTTTTAATACACAAAATTCAAGCACTCCTCTACTACCCACCCCACTATTTGAGAAGGACTGCCATAACAGAACAAACAAGCCAACAAGTGACAACCTTTGGCAATGTTCAGAAGTTTTGGGGCGCCAGAATTTGTGGACAGTGTTTGCGCAGTACCAGTCCAAGCCACGCCAAGCTCACCCTCGCTCGCCCAAGAAGCCTGCCAGCTCCTCCCGCCAGATCAGGCATCTTGGCTTCCTACAGCCCGACCCTCACCAGTTCCAGCACCGTGTACTTGTACTTAAACGTTCCAGGGGATTCATTCTTTCGCCAAATGTTTTCGTATACCGTCTCAGCTATTGTACAGCCAAACATTGCACCTGACGAACTAGTCCATCTGCCCGTGTACCATACCAAACATAGATTTTATTGACTCAGACACCTTTGCACTCAGCGTCGCTGTTGACACACAGTGAGAATTTTAGTGGAGGAGCATGTCATGCTTTGAGTTTAGAGGGCGTGGAGTGAGCTGGCGTCGCTAAGAATGACACCATAGCGCTGTAGCATAATGCAGCCTTTAGTGAAAGAGAAATTGTTGCGCACTGCTTGTTGGTTTGCATGTAGAAATCACGAGATCAATAAAAATCTTTTGTCAGCTCTTTTTCAGAATTGTTTTCTTAGGAATAATATTGTTTGTATTGATGGGGCTGTCTTTGACTAATGATTTTTTAGTCAAATATGTTGGATTTTGCCTCTAATCAACATTTTGGTTGTACTATTAAAGTACCGCAGTACTAATGAATGAAAATTGGTGCTATATTGCCTTTGAAAAATACCAGTACTTTTTTTTTCATACACATGATGGCTGGCTGTGGCGACATTGCTGGTTATACAAGCTGAGGCGCAAGTTAGTCAACACACACGCACACACAGAGCCCTGTACGATCAATGTCAGCGCTTGGTCCGCATTGCCGGCAGTAAGTCGAACACATTTCCAGTGAGGGTTGGACTCCGCCAAGGCTGTCCTTTGTCACCGATTCTGTTCATAGCTTTTATGGACATAATTTCTAGGCGCAGTCAAGGCGTTGAGGGGTTCCGGTTTGGTGGCTGCGGGATTAGGTCTCTGCTTTTTGCAGGTGATGTGGTCCTGATGGCTTCATCTGGCCGGGGTCTTCAGCTCTCACTGGATTGGTTTGCAGCCGAGTGTTAAGCGCCCAGGTTGAAAATCAGCACCTCCAAGTCCGAGTCCATGGTTTTCGCCTCGTAAAGGAATGCCATCTCCGGTTCGGGGAGGAGACCCTGCCCCAAGTGGAGGAGTTCATGTACCTAGGAGTCTTGTTCACGAGTGGGGAAGAGTGGATCGTGAGATCGACAGGCGGATCGGTGCGGCGTCTTCAGTAATGCGGACGTTTTACCGATCTGTTGTGGTGAAGAAGGAGCTGAGCCGGAAGGCAAAGCTCTCAATTTACCGGTCGATCTACGTTCCCATCCTCACCTATGGTCATGAGCTTTGGGTCATGACCGAAAGGATAGGATCATGGGTACAAGCGGCCCAAATGAGTTTCCTCCGCCGTGTGGCGGGGCTCTCCTTTAGAGATAGGGTGAGAAGCTCTGCCATCCGGGAAAAACTCAAAGTAAAGCCGCTGCTCCTCCACATTGAGAGGAACCAGATGAGGTGGTTCGGGCATCTGGTCAGGATGCCACCCGAACGCCTCCCTAGGGAGGTGTTTAGGGCACATCCAACCGGTAGGAGGCCACGGGCAAGACCCAGGACACGTTGGGAAGACTTTCTCTCCCGGCTGGCTTGGGAACGCCTCAGGATCCCCCGGGAAGAGCTAGACGAAGTGGCTGGGGAGAGGGAAGTCTAGGCTTCCCTGCTTAGGCTGCTGCCCCCGCGACCCGACCTCGGATAAGCGGAAGAAGATGGATGGATGGATGGAAACTACACCACATTGACTTACTGCAAGCGGTGTTTAAAACATAGCTATATAGCAGCTAACGTCTCTCGGCTACTTATAAATTACAAATTCTCGCCTCCATAGCGACAAAGTAAGTTTCTTACAAATATCATCCCTGCAGAACGAGGAATAGCTAAACATGCTTGACTACACATGTTGGCGGATACAACAGCTAACCGCTAACAGCAAGCTAGCGCTCCTGAATAAAAACAAATGGGTGTATCTATACAAATATCAACTGTATTCATACCAAGTACAAGGGCTGTATCTCGTCGATACAACAATGATTTAATCGATGTATTTCACTATCACAAAATCTTTTGTCATATTTGTATTGTTAATAAACCCAGGAAATACTACCCCTAGACACAGTGGATATTAATCATGACCAATGTATGACCCTGTTACTACCTGGAATTGGATCAATACCCACATTTTTGGTATCACAAAAAACTTATGTAAAACATCCAAACATCCATCCATCCATTTTCTACCGCTTATTCCCTTTTTGGGGTCGCGGGGGGCGCTGGCGCCTATCTCAGCTACAATCGAACGGAAGGCGGTGTACACCCTGGACAAGTCGCCACCTCATCGCAGGGCCAACACAGATAGACGGACAACATTAACACTCACATTCACACACTAGGGCCAAATTAGTGTTGCCATGGGCTTCACGGTGGCTGACAATACAAAGCTCCTGCAGTCCTGGGTTCAATTCCAGGCTCGGGATCTTTCTGTGTGGAGTTTGCATGTTCTCCCTGTGAATGCGTGGGTTCCCTCCGGGTACTCCGGCTTCCTCCCACTTCCAAAACATCCAAACAACAGAAGAATATTATTACAAGGGCTGTCAACATTAACACATGCGATTATTTACAATTGTTTTGCATTAATCATAAATGAATTAAAATTAATCGCATACTTTGTTTTGATCGCACCTTGATCCGACAGGCGGCGCACATTGTTAAACCGGCAATAATCAGGTTTTACGAGCAGACGAGCATGTTCCACAACGCACAATCACGGAGTACTTACAAACAGACACAGTGTGTAGACAGAAAAGGGAGAACGGACACAGTTTAGCTTAAAAACTAACGAGAATGGTGAAGTTATAACACTGAAACGCCCTCAGAAAGAGGTGCTTTAAGACACGGCTAGCTAGCTCACAGCTAAAGTCCAGCCACAGTCGACAGTGTTTTAGCTACTTCTAAATCACTAATCTTCGCCTCCATGGCAACAAATAAAGTAACTTTCTTACAAGTATCATTCCTGAAGGACGAGGAATTGCTGAACATGCTTCACCACACACTGTAGCTCACCGGCATAGAAATTTAAACAAAAGGCATTGTTTGTTTAAATTTGTTTGTTTGCACCTGACATCCACTGTAATGATACCAAGTACAGTAGCGTATCTAGTTGATATTACTATGATTACGTCAATGTTTTTCTTTTTTTGTTTTTTTAAAATTGATGTTATGTTTATAAACTCAGGAAATGTGTCCCTGGACACATTAGGACTATGAATATGACCAAATGTATGATCCTGTAATTACTTGGTATCGGATTGATACCCAAATTTGTGGAATCATCCAAAACTAATGTAAAGTATCTAACAACAGAAGAATAAGTGATTATTACATTTTAACAGAAGTGTAGATGGAACATGTTAAAATAAAAAGTAAGCAGATATTAACAGTAAATGAACAAGTAAATTAATAATGAATTTTTTGCTACTTGTTCTCAATAATGTTGACAAAATAATAGAATGGACATTGACACAATATGTAACTGCATTGGTCAGCAGCTAAATTAGGAGCCTTTTTTGCTTACTTACTAATAAGAGACAAATTGTCTTCTATTTCACTATTTTATTTAAAGGGGAACGTTATTACCAGACCTATGTAAGCGTCAATATATACCTTGATGGTGCAGAAAAAAGACCATCTATTTTTTTTAACCGATTTCCGAACTCTAAATGGGTGAATTTTTGGCGAATTAAAAGCCTTTCTGTTTATCGCGCTGGAGGCGATGACGTCAGAATGTGACGTCGCCGAGGTAACACACCCACCATTTTTCATTTTCAACACATTACAAACACCTGGTCTCAGCTCTGTTATTTTCCGTTTTTTTGACTATTTTTTGGAACCTTGGAACCTTGGAGACATCATGCCTCGACGGTGTGTTGTCGGAGGGTGTAAACAACACTAACAGGGAGGGATTCAAGTTGAACCACTGGCCCGAAGATTGCGAAAGTGTCTGCCGCCAGACCACCATTGAATGTGCCAGAGTGTCTCCACATTTGACCGGCGATGCTAAGGCAGACATGGCACAGAGATGTATGGATAACCTGCTAATGCATTTGCAACGATAGTCAACGAAATCACAAAGGTGAGTTTTGTTGATGTTGACTGCCAGCTAATCGATGCTAACATGCTATGCTAATCGATGCTAAACATGCCATTTACCGGCGGTGCTAAAGCAGACATGGAACAGAGATTTATGGATAACCTGTAGATGCATTTGCAACTATATTACATTTCCTTCCACCCACATTTAATGCGAAAAAAACACTTACCAATCAACGGATTTAAGTTGCTCCAGTGTCAAAAGATGCGAAAGTCCTGATCGTTCGGTCCGCACATTTTACCGGCGATGCTAACGCAGCTATTCGGCCATGCTATGGCTATGAATAGCGTCAATAGCTATTCGCTCAATAGCTTCAGTTTCTTCTTCAATATTTTCATACTCCAACCATCTGTTTCAATACATGCTTAATCTGTTGAATCGCTTAAGTCGCTGAAATCCGAGTTTGAATCCGAGCTAATGTCCACTAAATCTTGCTGTGGTATTCCATTGTTTGTTTACATTGGCAGCACTGTGTGACGTCACAGGGTAATGGCCAGTGTCTTCGCAGAGAGCCGAAAATAAGGCACTTTAAAGCTTTATTTATGGATATTCCGAGACCGGTATAATTTTGAAAAAAACTTCAAAAAAATACAATAAGCCACTGGGAACTGATTTTTACTGCTTTTAACCCTTTTGAAATTGTGATAATGTTTCCCCTTTAAAGACAAAACTTGCAATAAGAAACATATTTTTTGTTGAAATGAAGCCAATATTGCAATTTTAATTTTGGTACCGTAACCAACATATTGGTATTGGGGACACCACTACTTTCAAGTAACCACTTTTTTCCCAAGGTCCTACTCTGTAAACTGTCATGGGAACAGGCTGTGTAAGTGTCATGGCAGGTCTGTTAGCCACAGATAAATGTCTGACCTTCCTTAAGGTTCACTTTCCGATTCCAGAGTGTAGCTTTTCACAGTGATTGGATATCGACAGCAGCATGAAGTTCTGTGTAATAGATGGACTGTACTCGCTTTCACGGGGTTAGAACTACACACACATAAAGAAATACAGTATATATGGATTTATGATTATTTAAGGTCCATGCAAAGGCATGTGAAGGCAAGTGGTTCTTCTGACATGACGTGGAATGGCGAAGAAGTCTACTTTGTGTACTTGGAATACGTGCTAAATAGTGAGCACATTCAAATAGCAGTTCCTCTGGAGATGTTATACTAAAAGAATCAGCAATAGGCAGCCATCTTTTCGCTGCACTCACCCACTTCTCACCTCACTTTTTCATTGTCTTCCCGCTGCGTCTTCTGCCTCTCCTCGTCTTTTCAGTTTCACCGTCGAACAGCTGCCTGGAGTGAAAAGCTTATGCAACGTTCGGGGCTTCACACATATACACCTACATCGACAAGAATTTTAAAAAAGTGTGCATTTTTACGTATGCACAAAAAGGAATAAGTAAGATTGGCTCACATTAGCTGGGTTTGCTTCATGGAATGAGGTCAAATCATATTTGAGGCACTAACAGCCACATAATTATTGCTCAGAAATAGGCCAGATGTTGTTAAGTTAAAGTTAAAGTACAAATGATTGTCACACACATACTAGATGTGGCAAAATTATTCTCTGCATTTCACCCATCACCCTTGATCACCCCCTGGGAGGTGAGGGGAGAAGCAGGCAGCATTTATGGTGATTTAACCCGCAATTCCAACCCTTAATGCTGAGTGCCAAGCAGGGAGGTAACGGGTCCTATTTTTATAGTCTTTGGTATGACTCGGCCGGGATTTGAACTTACGACCTACCGATCTCAGGGCGGACACTCTAACCACTAGGCCACTGAGTAGATGTAATGCTGTTGTTGTCTTTTTGGTTAGCAGGATTGATAAAAAATGTATGTTTACAATTTATAAATGATAGTTCACGGGCTAAGAAAACTCAAACAATACTGTCCGCTTGCATTGGGGCCACCTTTCGAAGTAACCCATTATATCCAACAGTTGGAGCTATGACTTGCTATGTGAAACGTGCATACCTCCACCTACATGACTGTAGTAGAAGGGGCGGCATGGCGTAGTGGGTAGAGCGGCCGTGCCAGAAACCCGAGGGTTGCAGGTTCGCTTCCCACCTATTGACATCAAAGTCGCTGCCGTTGTGTCCTTGGGCAGGACACTTCACCCTTTGCCCCCGGTGCCGCTCACACTGGTGAATGAATGATGAATGAATGATTGATGGTGGTCGGAGGGGCCGTAGGCGCAAACTGGCAGCCACGCTTCCGTCAGTCTACCCCAGGGCAGCTGTGGTTACAGATGTAACTTACCACCACCAGGTGTGAATGAATGATGGGTTCCCACTTCTCTGTGAGCGCTTTGAGTATCTAACAATAGAAAAACACGATATAAATCTAATCCATTATTATTATTATTATAGAAAAGCATGCCCACATCAGATAGGCGTGTCAAGGACACGTTTGTTATTTTTCAGATACCGTAAAGCAGGGGTGTCAAACTCATTTTAGATGGGCGGCTACATGGAGAAAAATCTACATCCAAGTGGGCCGGACTGGTAAAATAATGGCACAATAACTTAAAAATAAAGACAACTTCAGATTGTTTTCTTTGTTTAAAAATAGAACAAGCATATTCTGAAAAAGTACAAATGAAAATGTTGTTGTTCTATTTTTTTTTACACTTACATGTTCCGGTTAATAGTATTCCACCAGGGTTTCCCGCAGCGCTTTGTTGTTAAGACGGCCGCCTTAACAACAAAGAGCCACCACCTAACAAGCTGCTCCACTTAGTTCTGCCTCTGCCTCTGCCTCCGTCAGTACGTCTCTGCAGCACCCAGCATTGTCCCACCCACACAACCATCTGATTGGTTACACGCAGAGCGGTAACAGCCAATAAGCAGTGCGTATTCAGAGCGCAAGGAGTCAGTGGTCCTTCGGTTGAGTAAGCAGAAAGGCAGCGGACTCTCCCCAAATTATAATAAACACCTCCCATTCAACTACTACTAACATCACTATGAACCCGTTGACGTTCTAGAAACATAAGCGGCAGCTCAGCTCGCTCGCAGTCCTTAAGGTGAAGGCTAATTAGCTTTTAGCGTAATGTTAGCTCACTGTGCGGTGTGTGTGCGTGCGTGTGTGTGTGTTACGGACGGAAAAGCCCTGTCTGTAAAATAATTTCACTTTACCCTTTTCTGCGTCGATTGAGCTGTGTTGAAGGAGCAAAAAAGGACATTATGTTTAATGACAAGTTTCTGTCTCCGATAGTTGACATAATAATGTAAGTGCATCATAAAGCCTACATGAACTCCATAATGTTCAGGGATGAATAGTCTCTCCTATTGCTATTGTACTATTTTTTTCAGCTATACTTGCATTAATCATTAGTAATTTAGCAGCCTAGTTTTGAATGGCAGGGTCCCTGCTATCACATGTTGATAAAAATACAACATTTACATAATAAAAATCAACTACAGGCTTACCAAATGCTGTAATAAATAAACATGTGACAGATGTACTTTGGCACAAGGCCATGAAACGACTTGTTGCCCGAACAGCTGCTGATAGCAGTCTCGATTTCCTTTGAGTACATTTCGATGTTGCTCATGTCAAAGGCTCACTAGTGTGGAGATGTGTTATTGATGAGGCAGGGGTCGACGATGAAGTGCATTAAATGCTGTTCTTCCCAAAGTTGGTCAACTTGATTGTTGAGTTGAGTTGAGTTTGAGTTTATTTCGAACATGCAAGCATACAACATGTCGCGGTGAAGATAGTGCCAATTATCTGCTATGTTATTTTTGACATTTAATGCGGAAACGTAAGTTCTACTTGTTGACTATTTTTATGGTCCACCAATACTGCTCCCGTAATAGGTATGATACGGATAAGACTTAATTTAACACTTAATTCATGCTAAAAAAGATATCATTGAGGAAAAGTGTCATCAAAAGGCAGCCCCCATTGCTTTTTCTGGCCTGTGATTGACTGAAAAGGGGCACATCTATTCCCAGTTCAGTTCAGTTTCAGTTTATTTTCAACATGCATATGATACAATGTAATGCATCACACATTTCCAGTTGTTTCATTACAGTAGGTCCAAAAAGGAGTAAGAAGAAGCATAGCTAATTTAATCAAACCCCTTTTCATACCATAGCAATTGTACCCAATTTCCTTGTTCTTTGTAAAAGAACAGTGAATAAATGTATAATAAATAAATAATATACCATAGTAAGCAAACACATACATAAATCATATTTTTCTTAATAAGAAAAATACAAATAATGTGAGTAATAATCCAATCCATTTATCCATTTTCTACCGCTTGTCCCTTTTGGGGTCGCGGGAGTGCTGGAGCCTATCTCAGCTGCATTCAGGCGGAAAGCGGTATACACCTTGGACAAGTCTCAATCACAGGGCCAACACAGGTAGACAGACAACATTTACACACTAGGGCAAATTTTGTGTTGCCAATCAACCTATCCCCAGGTGCATGTCTTTGGAGGTGGGAGGAAACCGGTGTACGGGATTGAACCCAGGACTACTCAGGACTTTGTATTTTGAGGCACATGCACTAACCCCTGTTTCACCGTGCTGCCTGAGAGGGAAGGGATAATTTCCATAATCCAATCCAATCTAATCTACTTTAATTATAAAGCACATTTATACAAGAAAAATGTTTCCGCTGTGCTGCACAAAAATATTAAAAACGTAGAACGTTGTTCTAAAAGCCAGAGATTAAAAGTGGGTCTTAAGACGAAACGTAAAACACTCCACTGTGGGAGCAGTTCCAACATTAAGATGGTTTCGACCTCCAAATTAGGCCGAATGTAACTTTAGCACCTTAGTTTAAAAGTGACTTACACCTTCATAAGCCCAATTTCATGTTTTAGTATCTAATGTACGTAATTTTTTTGCAGGAAGGAATAATTTAATCCTGCATGGCATGGCACATATTGTGACAGGGCTTGTCCCCTCCCAGTGCTTTGATTTGCTGAGGGAAAAAGATAATTATTTCACCTTTAACTTGAAATTCATTATCAGAGGGAGAGGGAGAGAGACAGGTAAACGACAGGTAATTGCTTCTGAGTCAACACCACTCTGCTTCCAATGTAGCCGGGGCGAGGGGGGGAAAAAGTAGGTGAGGGCAGCGAGACAGAGATGGAGTGGGAGGCATGAGAAGGAAGGGCTAATTTCCATAATGAAAAGGTAATAATTTGTGTTGTTAGTGTTGGTTTCGGTCGAGTGTCTATGGCGTGTCAGCTCCTGGCTCTAGGTCATTGTGTGCCATCAGCCATGCATGCTAATTCATTAACAAAACCTCGCCCATGTGGCCTGCCCCTTTTCCAGAATGTCAGTTTCACCTTCCTCTCCTCCTTACTCCCTTCTTCTCCCTGCCCTTACTTCTGCACTATGGTAATTATGAAGCTGTGCAAATAAAGTCTTGAATCCCACCCGCACTTGTTCTATTCTTAAACTCATCACAGGGTTTGTACGGGTGCTTAAAAACCTTGAAAATGCTTAGATTTTAATGTTGTGTTTTCAAGGTTTGAAAAATGCTTGAATTTTGAGTGGAGTGCTTGTAAATGCTTGGAAATGTTCATCATATTTCTCGGCAGTCTGACTCAATAGGCTATTTATAAAATGGGGGGGAAAACAACGTTTCCTTAAAAATGAATGCTACATGCTTGATCTGTTGGCTTTGCACGAGCCCTTACATGCCATACACAACCCTCCCGAATTTTCCGGTACACTCCCGAATTTCAGTGCCTCTCCCGAAAATATCCTGGGACAACCATTCTCCTGAATTTCTCCCAATTTCCAGCCGGACCTGAATGAGGACAGCCTGTCGTCACATCCACTTTTCCTCCATATTAACAGCGTTAACACGTTATAACATCTACGGCTTTTGGAGAGTGCACAACTGCACACACAACAAGAAGGAGATTAGTATATATATCTCCGTTATCCATAGGTATATCTATAACTTATAAAGTAGGCAGGCACGGATCTATTTCTAAGCGTGTATTTATACACTGACACACAACATCCGGAATTCCATCATGCATTGCTTCAAAACTACAGCAAGTAGTAATGTCCAAAAAAAGATAGTGACAGAGAATAGAACAAGGATGGACAATTCAACCCTGAACTCACTCCTTTCCTGCAAATTAAATTTTACAGGTGCTACCCATACCTATGCTCCTTCAAAGGCTGTGCTACTGGCTGCAAAGCATTGCACTTTCAAATACAACAATTAGTAGAGAGGAGTGTTATGTGTGTGTATATGTGCAAATAAATGAACACTGAAATTCAAGTATTTATATATATATATATATATATATATATATATATATATATATATATATATATATATATAGAATGAATTAGAAGGTCTCAAGTATGTGCTGGGAGGTTGTCGTTTTAATAAAAATTGGATGTAAAATGACAAATACAAACTTTGGATACAATGTGGCCAAAATCCACGTGAAGCCTGCAAAGAGGAAATCCTGTATGGTTCGATGTATTTTTTGCTCCATTATTTTGTTTGTCTACCTCACTTGTCTGACTACCTCAGTTAAAGCAAACAAGTTACATTTTGTCGTATTGTTTAATTGCATTAACATGGTTACATTATGGGACTTGTTTGAATTGTAAAAGGTCATGTACTATATGATTTGTAACCTTTTCCACAACTTTGAGCTGAGTTAATATGAATGATTTTGTAGCTTTTACACAACATGGTTGTATGCATTTCTTGCTCTATTATTTGCGTTGTCTACTTAACTTGTCTGGCTACCTCGGTGACAACAAAGAACGTTTTATTTTGGTCTTTTTTGTTAATTTGTTATCATAGCCACTGTTATAAGGCTAGATATGCTTAATGAAAGGTGACTAAGGTATTTTGACACAAACAGAATATTTTCCTTTAATTTATTATACTTTTGAAGGGGTCACCAATGCTGTGCCCACGGGCACCAGGTCGCCCGTAAGGACCAGATGAGTCGCCCACTGGCCTGTTCTAAAAATAGCTTAAATAGCAGCACTTACCAGTGAGCTGCCTCTATTTTTTAAATTGTATTTATTTACTAGCAGAGAGACAAAACTCAAATAGAATTTGAAAATCCAATAAAATATTTTAAAGACTTGGTCTTCACTTGTTAAAATAAATTCAGTTATTTTTTTACTTTGCTTCTTATAACTTTCAGAAAGACAATTTTAGAGAAAAAATACAACCTTAAAAATGATTTTAGGATTTTTAAACACATATGGGGACGGCGTGGCGGAGTGGGAGAGTGGCCGTGCGCAACCCGAGGGTCCCTGGTTCAAATCCCACCTAGTACCAACCTCATCATGTCCGTTGTGTCCTGAGCAAGACACTTCACCCTTGCTCCTAATGGGTGCTGGTTGGTGCCTTGCATGGCAGCTCCCTCCATCAGTGTGTGAATGTGTGTGTGAATGGGTAAATGTGGAAGTAGTGTCAAAGCGCTTTGAGTACCTTGAAGGTAGAAAAGCGCTATACAAGTACAACCCATTTATATACCTTTTTACCTTTTAAATTCCTTTCTTTCCTGACAATTTAAATCAATATTCAAGTAAATTTATTTTTTTTATTGTAAAGAATAATAAATATATTTTAATTTAACTCTTCATTTTGGTTTCTGTTTTTTCGACGAAGAATGTATAATATTTCTTCAGACTTAGTATGATTAAAATTAAAAAAAAAATTATTCTGGCAAATCTAGAAAATCTGTAAAAATCAAATGTAAATCTTATTTAAAAGTCTTTTGAATTTCTTTTAAAAGAAATAATGATTTGTCTTTGTTAGAAATATAGCTTGGTCCAATTTGTTATATATTCTAACAAAGTGCAGGTTGGATTTTAACCTATTTAAAACATGTCATCAAAATTCTAAAATTAATCTTAATCAGGAAAAATTACTAATGATGTTACATGAATTGTTTTTTAAATTAAAAAAAAAAAAGATTCGAATTAGCTAGTTTTTCTCTTCATTTTTTTGGGTTGAATTTTGAATTTTAAAGAGTCGAAATTGAAGATAAAATATGTTTCAAAATATAATTTTCATTTTTTTTGTGTTTTCTCCTCTTTTAAACCATTCAATTAAGTGTTTTTTTCGTCATTTATTCTCTACAAAAAACCTTCCGTAGAAGAAAAAAAATGTACGACGGAATGACAGACAGAAATACCCATTTCTTATTAATAAATATATATATATATATATATATATATATATATATATATATATATATATATATATTTATTTAATTATATATATATATATATATATATAGAGAATAATTTAGAAGGTCTCAAGTATGTGCTGGGAGGTTGTCGTTTTAATTAAAAATTGGATGTAAAATGAGAAATACAAACTTTGGATACAATGTGGCCCAAATCCACGTGAAGCCTGCTGCAAAGTATGCAAAGAGAAAATTCAGCATGGTTCGATGTATTTTTTGCTCCATTATTTTGTTTGTCTACCTCACTTGTCTGACTACCTCAGTTAAAGCAAACAAGTTACATTTTGTCGTATTGGTTAATTGCATTAACATGGTTACATTATACATATATATATATATATATATATATATATACATATATATATATATATATATATATATATATATATATATATATATATATACATATATATATATATATATATATATATATATATATATATATATATATATATATATATATATCAAAGGTAAATTGAACAAAATGGCTATTTTTGGTAATTTATTTAAGTGTGTATCAAACTGGTAGCCCTTCGCATTAATCAGTACCCAAGAAGTAGCTCTTGGTTTCAAAAAGGTTGGTGACCCCTGACTTACATTAATGTTAAAAAGTTAAAGTACCAACTATTGTCACACACACACACACTATGTGTGGCAAACTTATTCTCTGCATTTAATGTGGAACAGTTTTGTTAATAAATGAGGGAAATTTAGATTTTGAAGGGATGTTTTCCTTTTGGCTCCGCTGTGAACGTGACTCTCGCTGCTGTGTTGGATCCGCTTTGGACTGGACTCTCGCGACTGTGTTGGATCCATTATGGATTGAACTTTCACAGTATCATGTTAGACCCGCTCGACATCCATTGCTTTCGTCCTCTCCAAGGTTCTCATAGTCATCATTGTCACCGACGTCCCACTGGGTGTGAGTTTTCCTTGCCCTTAGGTGGGCCTACCGAGGATGTCGTAGTGGTTTGTGTTGTGGTTTGTGCAGCCCTTTGAGACACTAGTGATTTAGGGCTATATAAGTAAACATTGATAGATGATTGATTGAAGGTGCGTATATTTGTATCACATTATGCCGTTTACAAGCACAAATACGGTGCGAATCAATCCGTGCTGTTCGATGTCATTGAGTGCTGTAAGTAAGAAACAGAACAAGAAATTTGAAAAAAAAACACAAATGGAGACCATTGACATTGAACAGTCTACAGAAACACTGCTTCATGTTTTATGCCTCATTCAGTTAATGTTAACTGCTGCTTCAGTGTTAGGCTTAGGTTTTAGCAGATTTTACGTATTTTTCCTACAGACATCATTTGGTGACCTCAAACAACAAGGCTATGGATTGATTCACACTGTTTTTTGCCTTTAGAAGGGTACTGGAACAATTGGATAACTGATCTTGAAAGTCCTTAAAAAGTGCTTGAAATTGGCCATGGCAAAGGTGTGCGAACGCTGTCAATAGCAACTTCTCACGCATATATGCACGCACAACAAAACACACACGCCAGCTCCATGAATGATTTAAGAGTATCCACATTGACTATCTGCCACCTGCCTTGGGCTCAGCTCAGGCCCACCTAGCGGCGGCTGGACCCGCATGTTAATGCATCCTCCGGATGGGGACTTGCATGTTAACATGGCGTCGGGACACTCGGGCTGCTTGAGAGAGTGACAAGGAGCTGACACCGTGGCCCCCTGAAGGGCTCAGATAGGATACAGAGGAAGCTCCCACCTTTAAGTGGGTCCCACCGGTGATGGCGGAACGCGCTCACTTGAACTAACTGATGTGACAACGGACCATCGCACACAAGATGGACTCAGGCACTGCCTCTGTCACGCTGTGTCCTCAAGTGTTTGGGTCATTTTTAAAACAACATTTCTGTGGGTTGAAAGAAAAAAAATAAGTATGGCCCCGAGCAGGATTCTGCTTGCCAGCGTGACCACAATCTAGTCCACAGTTTGCCCCAGGTTAATTATTAGTATTATTATTATTTGTTTCCGTCTTGTCCAGCCGCTGAGGCAAATCATGTTGCTGGTGAAGAGATTTACTCCACAAAAGATACATGTGGGATACTTCTTTTGTTGCACAATTAGAATTTGACTGAATTAAATGTTTGGATATATTTAGTGTCTGGCGCAGCCGGAGTGGAGAAAAAGCGCATAGAAAGAAGAAGAAAAAAATGAAGCTAGACCAGACCTGGGCAAATTAAGGCCTGGGGGTCACATGCGGCCCGTTGAGCTTTTCAATCTGGCCCGCCGGACATTCCCCCAATTGTTTTTAGATCTTTAAGATGGAAAGTGTAGCTGCCATAATGATGTGCAGTGATGTTTTCTAACGACGGTAAGTCTTGAACTATACAAAATATTTAAATGGTCGGAATCTCCGCTTATGGATGATATACCAGTTACTATGGTATTCTAATTAGTTACTATGGTAACCTAAGTTCTAAAGCTTAGTGATGTATCTGATGTATCAGATTGTAGGTGGGTTTATTTTGTACCCTTCGTGTTCATATTTCACGGTTTGTTGCATTTTTGTTGCGTTTGGATAAAAGAAAATAAGGAACATGTTTAAATATTGTTTTG
>NC_084614.1:58064889-58107389 GCF_033978795.1 Nerophis ophidion
TGATTACAGCAGTGAAAACAGTCCTTGGTGGGGGTAGGAGGAGTCTCTGCAGATTTTCTGAGCCCTGGTCAGGCAGCGGCTTTTTGCGATCTCCTGGATAGGAGGAAGAGGAGTCCTGATGATCTTTTCTGCCGTCCTCACCAAACTCTCAAGAGACTTCCAGTTTGAGGCATTGCAGGCTCCAGTCCAGACAGAGATGCTGTTGGTCAGTAGGCTCTCTATAGTGCCTCTGTAGAAGGTGGTGAGAATGGGGGGAGGGAGCTGTGCTCTTTTCATCCGACGCAAAAAGTGCATACACTGCTGAGCTCTTTTTACAAGAGGTCCAGTGTGTAGGGACCAGGTCATATTGTCAGTTATCTGCATCCCCAGGAACTTGGTGCTGCTTACCATCCCACCGGCTGTGCCTTTGATAAAGAGATGTAAATAAAATAGATGTAAATTGTAGCAAAGCTGTCCACTGCCAGCATATTTGCTAGTTGAGTTTATACCAAAATGGATACATGGATGAAACAGCAGAGGATTGGGAGAATGTCATGTGGTCAGATGAAACCAAAATATAAATTTTTTGTATAAACTCAACTCGTCGTGTTTGGAGGAAGAATAATACTGAGTTGCATCCCAAGAACACCATTCCTACTGTGAAGCATGGGGGTGGAAACATCATGTTTTGGGGCTGTTTTTCTGTTAAGGGGGACAGGACAATTGATCCGTGTTAAGGAAAGAATGAATGGGGCCATGTAGCGTGAGATTTTGAGCCAAAACCTCCTTCCATCAGTGAGAGCTTTGAATGGTTGACCAAATACTTATTTTCCACCATAATTTACAAATAAATTCTTTAAAATTCCTACAATATGAATTCCTGGATTTTTTTCACATTCTGTCTCTCACAGTTGAAGTGTACCTAAGTTGAAAATTACAGACCTCCGTCATCATTTTAAGTGGGAGAACTTGCACAATCGGTGGCTGACTAAATACTTTTTTGCCCCACTGTATATATATATGTATATATATATATATATATATATATATATATATATATATATATATATATGTATATATATATTTGTATATATCAATTCATACTGTAACAACCAACTAATGTTAATGTTTAATGTTTGTGTGGTTTGGATTTGATGTCAGTTTTTCCCACGGTTGCAAACACACCGTCTGTGCCTGAAAGGTTATTGGTGTAGAATGAAAAGGTGTTAATGTGTGTCTGGGGGATGCGCAAACTCACAAGACCAAGGTGTGTACACGGGAAGTAACACCTTTTGGAATCGTGCAGTTTGTTATCATAAGATTGGCAATAAAAGTTAACAATAGTGTCGGACTTTGTGATCTCTTCTGGGGGCTACAATATATTATATTTTAAACTTTGTTTTCAAGTAAAAAAAAACAACTTATTTTCAAGGTGTGGCAGTAATAAAAATGTTGTTGCGGTGCATTAAGGAGGGAACCCTGGAGAGCACAAGGAGAATTATTTTTTTTATTTGATTTTTTTTAATCGTCTGTTACAAAAAGCTAAAATTTCACCCAGGCCTAGTTAAATTAATAGATAATATAGGAGTTTAGTCCAACAGATCCTCTTCCAGGCTCAGCCAGGTCAGCGACACATAGACGTTCACAATAACTTTAGCAGCCTTGCTTACTGTATGCCTTGAAAAAAAAAATATATACATACAGAAGAATACCGCTATTGTATTACAATATTGTAGCCCAACAGCTGTTGGAATTCATACATCCATGCAGACATTCACAATACGCATTACCATACTAAATACACCCTTGTCATTGAATCTATAGTTCAAAATACTGTTATAAAATGCAGAACGATGTAATATGACAACACACCATTGCCACATTATTCTTTCATTCTACGTCTCGATAATAACAAGGAATAATGTTTATGAAGAAACAGTAATGATAATATATTACCGTCCGCGTGTTATATAAAACAACTCTGATTTACAACTCTGTTGGACCAACCGACTCTTGTCACTGTTGATACAAGAAGGTAATCAATCAATGTGCGAGGAGGGCGGGGAGAAAAGAGTATTTTTCCGACATAGCAACAGAGGCAGCTGCTTGTGCACACATGCAGATGCATCAAGTGTTCTTGATTATGCTCATCAACATTCATAAACTAAGTGGCAAGCATACAGCGAAGCAGTAATTGTTGCTTTTTGCGCACAATTTACAAAAAAGATAAGACTCACATTAATATGAAACCCACTCGGCCTGTAAGGGGATCATATCAAATGCTGCAGTTTTAGCCCGGAGACAACGATAATCTCACTTTCTTTATTTGGAGTTAGTCGCAAGCCGTCATGCTTTTTATTTATCACAGAAGTGGCCTGTGCAAATCAGGCGGCGGTTGAGGGAGTGGAAAAAAAAAACCCAAAAATAAAAACACTTCCGATTTTTCTCTTGTTGAGCACCCAGGCATGGATAAACATCCCACTTGCAACAATAAGCAGAAGAGACAGACGTTGTCTGAGTGCCCCCAGACCCACTCGTCTGCTGCTGGCGTTGAAAGATTTAGGGTCTTGTTGAAACGACACAAAAAGGAACGAGCCGGTGTGCTTTGTGGGGCCAATAACTGTCAAGTGAATGAAGATGCAATGTGGACATCTCTGCACCTCCAAATGGACGCTGGAATTAGAAAAGCAGCGAGTTTCTGAGGCCTCATCTCTCTACAGGGAAGCACACAAACATGCCTCAAAATATGAACACTATTGAGCAAACAATTGCTGAATTATAAATATTTGAACAGTTGATGATATTATCTAGACTTGCATAATGAGTCAGTTTCCCCCTCCCCTGCTGTGTTTGATGCATTTTGAATGAAACTTCCTCTGTTTTTGGTGGGCATTTTTTCCATGCTGTCTCTCAAGCTTAAAAAAATAAAATACAGAGTGCATTTCGTAAATGCCATGAACCTTTCACTTTGTCTTCGCGTGTCCGTAATAACACTGTGTTGGTAAACAGACATGTGGGCTGCAGACAGGGCACACAGGCCACTCAGGGGACAGCAGCCAATGGCTCCCTGGAGGTCAGTGATGGGGGCCACATCACAGTGGGCCAAATGACACCTGGGTTATTTCTAAGAGGGTCACCGCCTTGTCTGGATGGACCCTCAATTTCATTTCCCGACTTACCTGTTGTTTTCAGTGTTTGTGAAGCTTTCTTGGTAATTATACACCATTTTTTTTTTTTTTTACAAAGTAATTCATCATTTAGTGAAGTAAAGTGCAGTTGTTGTTTTTTACTCATACTCACAGCCCTCATTCACTGCATTAATGCACGTTTTTCTGACTTTTCCAGTCGTTCTATCTTTTTTCCTATTATACAAGATGGCAGAAAAAAATCCCATGCATTATATATGACATATTTATATATGCATATGCTTTTGATCAGGCCCACCTACTGCAAGCGTACTGTGCCCAGTAATGTGTACCGTGATTGACTGTGAATCAGAGTTTGATTGATTGATTGATTGATACTTGTAATAGTAGATTGCACAGTACAGTACATATTCCGTACAATTGACCACTAAATGGTAACACCCAAATACGTTTTTCAACTTGTTTAGGTCGGGGTCCACGTTAATCAATTCATGGTACAAATATATACTATCAACATAATACAGTCATCACACAATAGCACTCACAATAGTCAAACAACCTGACTTTTAAAGGGCAACATTATCACCAAACCTATGCAAGCGTCAATATATAACTTGATGTTGCAGAAAAAAGACCATGTATTTTTCTAACCGATTTCCGAACTCTAAATGGGTGAATTTTGGCGAATTAAACGCCTTTCTGTTTATCGGTCTTTTAGCGATGACGTCAGAACGTGAAGTCACCGAGGTAATACACCCGCCATTTTCATTAGCACATTACAAAAACCAGGTCTCAGCTCTGTTATTTTCCGTTTTTTCGACTATTTTTTGGAACCTTGGAGACATCATGCCTCGTCGGTGTGTTGTCGGAGGGTGTAACAACACTAACAGGGAGGGATTCAAGTTGCACCACTGGCAAGAAATCTGCCGCCAGACCCCCATTGAATGTGCCAGAGTGTCTGCACATTTTACCGGCGATGTTAAGACAGACATGGCACAGAGATGTATGGATAACCTGCAGATGCATTTGCAACGATTAAGTCAACGAAATCACAAAGGTGAGTTTTGTTGATGTTATGTGCTAATCAGACATATTTGGTCGCAGCATGACTGCCAGCTAATTGATGCTAACATGCTACGCTAATCGATGCTAATATGCTATTTACGCTAGCTGTATGTACATTTGAAACTAGATACCCACATTTAATGCGAAACAAACACTTACCAATCGACGGATTTAGGTTGCTCCAGTGTCACAAGATGCGAAAGTCCTGATCGTTTGGTCCGCACATTTTATCGGCGATATTAATAAGGCAGCCATGCTATGGGCCACTTCATTAGGTACACCCATGCTATGGCCGAATGGCGTCAACAGCTATTCGCTCAATAGCTTCAGTTTCTTCTTCAATTTCGTTTTGGCTATCTGCCTCCATACTCCGACCATCTGTTTCAATACATGCTTTATCTGTTGAATCACTTAAGCCGCTGAAATCCAAGTCTGAATCCGAGCTAATGTCGCTATATCTTGCTGTGGTAACCGCCATTTGTTTGTATTGGCAGCACTGTATGACGTCACAGGGAAATGGACAGCCGCATCGCAAATAGCGAAAATAAAGAACTTTAAAGCTTTTTTAGGGATATTCTGGGAGGTGTAAAATTTAGAAAAAAACTTCGAAAAATAAAACAAGCCACTGGGAACTGATTTTTATTGTTTTTAATCCTTTTGAAATTGTGATAATGTTCCCCTTTAAGTGTCAGATTGCTCAGTTATAGTGCATCCTTCAGCCAACCAAAGAGTTTTTACAGTTCGGAAAAAATGGTTATTTTTATCTCAAGCATACTTTTTGAAAACGTTTTGCAAAACTTCCTCTGATCATACATGTAATATGTAATGTAAAATAGTAAAACAAAATAAAACTTTAAATTAGTGCTGTGAAACAATACATTTTCTTAAACAAGATTAATCACACATTTTTTGATTGTTTGAGAAGTTTATTGACATCTTAAATAATTGAATCCATGTAATGCTTTGAAAAGGCAAATGGATTGCACAAAAAGCCAAAAGGCTTGTTTCCATTGTGGTCCATTTAAATATTCATCACATTTTATGAATAATAAAAGACATATAACCTGTGACATGTATATAAAAAAATACGTAAAAAAATGGATACATCAAATCATGTCAGGTGATTTGAAAAAAAATAAAACAATATATATGTGGAAGACTCTTTCTTCCCGGTTCTTTGGACCACCAAGCACCGACATGACAGGCTCTTTCAGGTTCACAAGATGTTTATTTTTCCAATAAGTCGGTCTTTGATTTGCTTTTCAGCAATTGTCTCTTGTGCACGTCTCGCTCTCGTTCTCACTCGTGCTCCACTATTCACCAACCACCTCCACTCCTTCCTGACTGGTGCCTTTAACAGAGCGACAGGTGATTAGACAAACACTCTCAGCTGTGTCATCCACTCACCTGTCGATAATCTCGAAGCCGGTTCTACCACACCCCGCTTTGCTGTAGGTGCGCAGGCCTCGCCCACCACAATATACAAAAAATGCACTATGCATATGAATTTGAATTGATATTAGTCCCAATTTGGGATGTAAAATTACAATTTCACATCACAGTTATGTGGTGATGAAAATTATCGTAGCATTGTTAAACATGCTCAAAAAGTAATTATACACGCTGTTAGAAAACATAATTGCTAAGCTTTTATTGTTTTAAATAACGGTTTGTACTGTAGCACTTAAGAAATATTTCATTAAAAAGTGTGTAAAATTCAATTATTATTAATTATTTATCGTTTCTGGTGGACATTGTGGCATCCTACTCGGTTCTGCTCTGTTCGGATTATAAATCGCAGTTTTTTTCATAGTTAGACTTAAGAGTGAAATTATTAACACATTACCGTAAAATATTAAATAATATTATTTATTTAATTGGCGGAAGAGACAAAGAAAATATCAGCAATCGTCACACACACGTCAGCAATTGTCACACGCATCAACCGATAAGAATTCAGGGGGGGAAGGTCATGGCAGAAGTGCATTGTGGGTCATGGGATGCTAACTGCTATATGCTCCTGCCGTAGCTATTAAAATGGATCATTTCATCGTTGGCGGTAACTTATAAAGACTGAGAAGGGCTGAACAAAAATGGCACCGAAAATGAAATCATGTACTGCAGATTGCAAGCTGGACGTAGTGAAATATGCAGCAGAAAACAACAGCAGGAAGCAGCGCATACCTTTGGAGTTAGCAGAGTTGTTTAGAAGCAACATTGAGGAAGAAGATTTCATCAGATTTAGCGATGATGAGTGACAGATTGTTTGGTAAACGTATAGCATGTTTTATATGTTATAGTTATTTGAATGACTCTTACCATAATATGTTACGTTAACATACCAGGCACCTTCTCAGTTGGTTATTTATGCGTCATATAACGTACACTTATTCAGCCTGTTGTTCACTATACTTTATTTATTTTAAATTGCCTTTCAAATGTTTATTCTTGGTGCTGGATTTTATCAAATAAATTTCCCCCAAAAATCCGACTTATATTTCAGTGCGGCGTTTATATGTTTTTTTCTTTCTTTATTATGCATTTTCGGCCGGTGCGACGTATACTCCGGAGTGACTTATAATTCGAAAAATACGGTAAATGCATTGTAAAAACACTGCAGTATAGAAGGATCACTCTAAAAGAAATTGTTGGTTCAATGTGCACAATTGAATATCTTAGTTGCTTAGCCAGCAGTGAGTTTGTATCAATTTAGATTGGGGTATGTCATTTCTCAATGGGAAAAGATGTTAATGTCTCTTTTTTTCATGTTAGCATTTAAACTAGCAAGATGGCACTGGTCAGTCCGTGTGTTTATTTAAGTGCAGTTATCAGTCATGGTTTCATGGGGGGATTATGTAAACCCACTGCACCGGTAGTTTTTAGTGCTTTCATAGCGAGTCTACTGACAGATATGAGTTAGAACTTTACGCTACTTTATATTAGAAATGGCAACAGCGGAGGATGAATGCCCCCTAACTAGAAGATAGAGAAAAAGAAGACTCTTATCAACTATAGTGTCGCCATGGACTACAATGGCGGATGCGCGCAAACTTTCAGGACTTATGCAGATCCCAAATACACATCAGCGAATACCAGAAGATACGGAAAGTTGGTTTTGAATAATAAAACACCGGATAATATGTCTGCTAATAGGTGCCATGTTGCGGTCCTTATGGGTATTCAACATACCCATATGTTTAATTACAGCCGTAATGCTCCCAACAATCCATCAAGCAGTGCGGCTTCTTAGCTTACCAAAGTTTTACTAAAACATTTTGACAGATTTTCGAGCGCCGTATGTAATGTTCTATATTCTAAAAAGAACATTTAAAGTTTTGTTGTTATTTACTGGGTTAGGTTTATATTGCAGTTTACACGTATCTCTTATGTGTGACTGCCATCTACTGGTCACACTTATTATTACACAATGTACCAAATAAGCACAACCAGAATTATTCCGTATATTAGGCGTTATACGGCGCACTGTCGATTTTTGACAAAATGGAAGGATTGTAAGTGAGCCTTTAGGTCCTAAAAATACGGTTTACCATAACTTCCATATTGTTTTAATGATTGAAACATTATCCAATAATTTACTTTAGGAAATAGTTGACTTTATGCAGAGACTCATAGCTTTTGTCCACATCATTCTCTTAAACTGAATAAATTACCAATACAAACTATATAGTATTTATAATGCGATGTAGTCATAATATATATTAATGATGCAACTAACACAAGGATATAAACTTGTATTTCTAATTACTGTACAATTGTTTACCATTGTACTATAAATGGAAGGTAAATACATTTGTTATACTAAATAAATAAACAAAAACAAAAAAATAGACCCTAATCTTTGTAAGTGAAACTTTTACTAAAATAGATATTGAACATCTTAAAGTGCATTTGTTTTCACAGTTTGAAAACCATGTCATGTTGTCTTTTGTTTTGTTGTCATCACATGGTCACGGCATTCTCGCTAGTACATCGGTGTTGATCATATTGCCCATCCGATTTTACGCTGGAATATTTTTAGTTACTTTACGGAACTTCTCACCAGTGAGTCGTGAGGAGCGAGGCTCTCTGTTGTGTTTCCTGTGTGTGTAAGCAAGCACTCTTGGTATCCACCCATTAAGACAAAGACTGTTAATGACTAAGAAGACGGCTCACTCTGATTAGTTAAATCTACTGTAAAATAAACTCGCTGACGTGCTGAGAGCGATGCAAAGAGTGAGACATTTTTCTCCTTCTCTCTGTTTGCCTAAGAAAACATAGCAGTTTATCGATGCAGGCAGAGTATTTAAACTTTATTTTCATTTATTGTTCGATTGACTGACTTATTATTAGCCCAGGTCTAGTCACCATTCAAACTATTTCCAAGTGGTGTTTATTGTCAGTGTCCAGGCACACAGACTTGCTGTTTCCTTAAACATTTGTCAGGAGGCAAAGGACGTGAGTCTCAACAATTCTGAAGAATTCACTCAAATGCTAGTGACGGCGGAGAAATAACAAACAAAAAACATTTGCCTCTTGCGATTTTTTTTTTGCACTAATTAAAACCTGGATGTCTGTTTGATATTGATCAATCGACTTACTGTAGAATAGCTATAGTTCGGAAAATACGGTAATTTATTTTATATTCAATCCCAGGATTGAATATAAAATGGGATCTTTGTGTGTGGAGTTTGCATGTTCTCCCCGTGACTGCGTGGGTTCCCTCCGGGTACTCCGGCTTCCTCCCACCTCCAAAGACATGCACCTGGGGAAATGTTGAATAGCAACACTAAATGGGCCCTAGTGTGTGAATGTGAGTGTGAATGTTGTCTGCCTAACCTGCGATGAGGTGGCTACTTGTCCAGGGTGTATCCCGCCTACCGCCCGAATGCAGCTGAGATAGGCTCCAGCACGTCCCGCGACCCCAAAAGGGACAAACGGTAAAAAATGGATGGATAGATTTTTTTTGTAATTCAAAAAAATAATGTGATTTGCTTCAAAAGTCAAACAACCGTGGGAGCTCGGGATGGGTAAACACAAAGATTATTTGCCCATGAAGAGGCGAGGATTACTAATTTAGAAGTGGCTTTGCACTGTGGAGGGGCATTAGCCACTAGGTAAGAAAACTACACATCTGCACAAAATGAAACCAACCTGTAAATAAAAAAATAAAAACTGCAAACTTGGCTTTTGTTGTTTATCAAATTTTTTAAAAATTTGATAGTATCACACATTTATTGTTAAACACGAACCAAAATGTATTCACTGACAAACGCTTGGGTTTTGCAGGTATGCAAATAAAATGATTACATCTAATATATAGCCACGATTATACACAAACTAGGAAACATTATCATATGCATCGTCTTGTCCTCTTTCAACAAATGGCTGTGTTCCTATAAACCCTTGTACCAATCACATTCTGCCTATTAAATGGCATCCGAATAGTTTGACATGTCTGGGAACACGACTCACATAATCCTTGATATCAATCGTGTCATGATCCGTGGCCCGGATCATGTTTTGTCATTTTCTGTTAGTTTTGGACTCCCTTAGTTCCTGTTTGTGCACCTCTGGGTTTGGTTTTAGTTTCCATGGGGATTAATTGGGTTCACCTGGCTCTGGTTAGTGGTCGGCACACTCACCTGTTGTCGACCACTAATCAGAGAGCTATTTATTCACCTCTCTAGCCACATTCTTTTGGTTCTTGTAACCAATGAAAGAAAATGTTATAAGTTTTTAGTTTGCTGGGATTGTAATTCCTGAGATCTGTTTGTCCTGTTTAAATCCCTCCTGTGTAGCGTTTATCACCCGATTAGGTCTCAGGTGCGCTCTTAGCCGGGTGCCACCTCCCGCCTACAGTATGTTTCCGTGTCAGTCCGGTTAATGAAACATTGATACTAAAAGGAGCTGCAGTTGAATGAACCAGATGTGACATGCTGTAGAATGACCTACTTCTGTCCCTGTTATGAATTAAAATTGTATGACAGTGTTTGGGGTAGGGCAGGGGTAGAAGGCTACCGATGCATGATGCATGGTCGGCTGGGACTGTACGGATGGGGAGGGGGAAACAAAGTTTTCCGTGTAATTAGGATGTACACATGTACAGTACATAACGGCGCGTGAACAACAATCATTGCAGCGCAACAAATTGCGTTAATCCCAAGAAAAGCTACCAAATGCAAAACAGGCTTACTGACCGACACACCACCCACTGTGCTCCAGCACTAATGGCTCTTTAATTAGTTGAGTGCTTTTGCAGGCCGGTATCTGAAGACAGCTGTTCTACGGCTGTGTTCTCCGTAGGAGGTGAAGGGGGCTCTAATGGTCTGTGCATATGGAACCAGGACCTGGACTCGGCGGGTCGGTGAGACACAGCCTGCGGGTCAGGCCCCCTTTAGTGAGTTAGCTGCTGAATTAGTTAGCGTGGGACGACTGAGGGATTCACTTTTCTTTTCTATGGGCTCTTGTTGTGCCCACGTCAACAAATGTATCCGCTTCCTGTATTTTAACACATTTCTCCCCCAAATTATTATTTTTTTTAAAGCAGTGCCGTCACCTGAAGATTGTTTTCAAGGAACACCTATTGGCTGTTCTGACAGCTTAAAGGCCTACTGAAATGAGATTTTCTTATTTAAAGGGGGATAGCAGGTCCATTCTATGTGTCATACTTGATAATTTCGCGATATTGCCATGTTTTTGCTGAAAGGATTTAGGAGAGAACATCCACGATAAAGTTCACAACTGTCGGTGCTAAGAGAAAAGCCCTGCCTCTACCGGAAGTCGCAGACGATGACGTCACATTTTGATGGCTCCTCACATATTTACATTGATTTAAATGGGAGCCTGCAACAAACAGTGCTATTCGAACCGAGAAAACGACAATTTCCCCATTAATTTGAGCGAGGATGAAAGATTCGTGTTTGAGGATATTAATAGCGACGGACTAGAAAAAAAAAAAAAAAAACGAGTAAAAAAAAAAACCGCCATTGCATTGGGAAGGATTCCAATGTTTTTAAACACATTTACTAGGATAATTCTGGGAAATCTCTTATCTTTCTATTGTGTTGCTAGTGGCTTAGTGAGTTTAACAGTACCTGATAGTCGGAGAAGTGTGTCCATGGCCGGGTGTTGACGCGCAGTGTCTCTGAGGGAAGTCACAAAGCTGCAGCAGGACGGAAGCTCCGCTCATATCCGGTAAGAAGCGACTTTTTAACCACAATTTTCTCACCGAAACCTGCTGGTTGACATTTGGTTTGGATTCATGTCTGCTTGACCGCGCTGTGATCCATAGTAAATTTTCACCTCCGGGAATTTTAAACAAGGAATCACCGTTTGTTTGTGCGGCTAAAGGCTAAAGCTTCCCAACTCCATCTTTCTATTGTGACTTCTCCAATATTAATTGAACAAATTGCAAACGATTCAGCAACACAGATCCCCAAAATACTGTGTAATTAAGCCGTTAAAGCAGACGACTTTTAGCTGAGTGTGTGCGTAGTGCTCATACTTCCTGAAACGCTGTGACGTCTTGCGTACACGTCATCATTACACGATGTTTCGAATACGAAACTCCAGGGAAATTTACAATTTTAATTTAGTAAACTAAAAAGGCCGTATTGGCATGTGTTGCAATGTTAATATTTCATCATTGATACAATTGTAACAAAAAGTCAGTTCCTGTAAAACTTTCACCGTTACAGTTTTTTTTCTCAACCCATCATCAAACTAAATAATGCTATAGATATGGTTTATATTTTGATCCCTGCGCTATTAAAGTTAATGTTAAAGTACCACTTATTGTCACACACACATTAAGTTTGGTGAAATTACCCTCTCAATTAGACCCATCCCCTTGTTCCACCCCCTGGGTGGTGAGTGGAGCAGTGAGCAGCAGTGGTGGTGGCAGTATCCGCCGTATATACAGTCGTATCTGTGTTAATAGAACCCAGTTGTAGCTGGGACGCATTGTCTTTAATCTCCTTTCTAATGAATTCAATTTTCTTATTAAAGAAATTCAAAAAGTAATCTGCCGAGTGGGTGGAGCTACTGGAAGGAGTCCCTTGTTGGGTTAGCGATGCTACTGTACTAAACAAAAATTTAGGATTGTTTTTACTAAGGCGAATGAGATTTGAGTAATATTTATTTTTAGCTAAGGAAAGCATGCGTTTATAAGTTATTAAATTATCTCTCCATGCTTGATGGTAAACCTCAAGTTTAGTCGTGCGCCATTTGCGTTCCAGCTTTCTACATGATAATTTATGAGCTCTAGTTTCTTCTGTAAACCATGGGGTACGCCTTTTTGGAGCCTTTTTTAACTTCAGCGGTGCTATACTATCAATGGTTTCACTCAATGCGTAGTTAAAGTTGTTAGTGATGTTATCAATAGAGCCCACATACTTTGGGAATGGTGCCATTACTGAGGGCAGTAGGCCAGCAAGAGTCGTCGTTGTGGCTGCTTTAATGTTGCGGCTGCTTTAGCAGTTATTATTATTATTAGCTTGCCGAACATGAGTCTGTACCTAGAATTTGATAAGATAATGATCGGACGTTACTTTAGTATACGGGAGTATCATAACTTTGGAAACGGTGATACCTCTGACAAGCACTGGGTCTATCCTATTACCGCTGCGATGCGTCGGTTCATTTATTATTTGTGTACGGCCACTGCTTTTAATTATAGTTTGGAGCGCAACGAACGGTGGGTCCGATGGGGTATTCATATGGATATTAAAGTCCCCCATTTTAATTATATTATCGGCGTGCGCCACTAGATCAGCAACGAACTCTGAGAATTCACTGATAAAGTCCGAATAGGGCCCTGGGGGGGCGGTAGATAACATCCAGGTATAGAGGCAGCGGTGTGACAGACCTCGTAGTAAGCACTTCAAACGATTTATATTTATTATTTAAGTTAGGAATAAGGTTAAAGTTTTCATTGTATATTAGTGCGACGCCCCCAGCCCTTTTAAGGGTACGGGCAATATGCGCATTCTTATAGTTAGGAGGATGTGCCTCATTTAGCGCAAAACAGTCGTCTGGTTTGAGCCAGGTTTCGCTGAGACCGATGACGTTAAGATTGTTGTCTCTAATGACCTCATTAACTAATAACGTTTTGGGAGACAAAGATCTTATATTTAAAAGCCCACATTATAGATAGTGGGCTGTTTTAACGAGTTTTTGATCAAATTATCCATAGTGGCAATATTAATAATGTTCTGTTTATTATGCGTAGTACACTTAAAATAATTATGACCATATCTATGCATTGATATGACGGGAATTTTCAGATTTGTTGCTTGGTGCTGCGATAAACTGAACACATCATAATTTGCCACCTCAGTAGAACGCATGTCCAACTTTGACACAGTCATAGCAGAAAAAACATTATGTGAGTTGTGTATTATTCTGAGAAAGTTGGCTATGTGTGCAGGGATTACCCAGCCTGGCGCTGGCTAGTTCTAATTTAACTGACTCCTCACCCAGACTAGCAAGCTCTGTAATTGCCTGTGACCGGGCTTGCGCTAGTGCAGTTAGTCAAGTGTGACTCAAAGAGAAGTCTATGTTCCTAGACAAGATGATAGCGCCTTCCCAGTCAGGGTGAAGGCCATCTCTCATCAGCAAGCCAGGTTTGCCCCAGAAAGAGGGCCAATTATCAATATAAGTCCCTGTTTCCTACAGAAGCTAGCCAGCCACTTATTAAGCGAGAGTAATCTGCTATACCTCTCATCATTGCCTCTCGCAGGCAGGGGGCCAGAGACAATTACTTAATGCCTGGACATCTTTCTAGCGAAATCACAAGTCTGGCTATGTTTTAGCAGAGGATGATGTTTTTTAGGAAGTAGCCAGGACAGCTATACAGTATGCGGACTGCATTCCATGTTCCATTTCTGGTTCAACTTTTGCTTCCGGTTTTGTTTGTATTGCCAATGTGGTTTGCCTACATTTAAAAGTTAAATGGCTTTTCCTAACATTTGTGTCAACATTGCCGTTTTTGCCGGGAACTCCTGTTTTTTTGTTATTTTTTTTTTTGGCGCCTTCCCTTACATTTTTCTTCCAAGATTTTCTTCTACAGGGTAAAAAAAAGTCACTATTGCTGTCGGTAATGCAGCGATCAGGTCAGTTGGTTTAGTGACACTCGCTCGTCATGTAAGAGTCGTAGGTTCGAATCCTGCCTTGGACAGTTGTTATTTATCCAGAATTTTTTTTTAAATCAACAGCGAAAAGCAATTCAATTGTGAACTTACATTGAACATCGAACCTACAAGCCGTGCTCTTTTAACACACAGTGATTGTTCTATACTCATAGGAATATGAGACAAAGTTGTTCTTATGGTGCGTTCACAGACTGCTGAACAGAGTCGGTCACCACAATGTCTGCCAGAAATAATAATGAATAATAATAATAGATTTAATTTTTTACGCACTTTTAATTCAAATACATCATAAAGTGCTACAGTCCAAACACTATTTTAAACTGTATTATAACAGCTTAGCCATTAATCGAAATAAAATATGAAGAATACATTTAGTAAAGCATCGGAAACACAAACCATGCATGTCTGTTTATTTATTTTACTTAATGAAACAAAAAATAGTCAAAAGATTTAAGTGTCGGCCTGGGCCGATAACACATTTTACTTGATATATTGACCTACCAATTATTGCCAATAAACGATATTATTGCCATTATTTTTATTGGACCAAATTAACCGTTGTTGTAATGATAATACATAATAATAATGATTGTATATAATTTCAAATGCAAATGCAATAAACATTTATTTCTGGTACATTTTAACATTGTAACTGGAATGAATCTCCAAGTTAATAAAACAAACAAATGATAAAATATACTTGGTCTATTAGCAAATTTTTGCAGTTGATTAAAAATCACAACCAAAGGCAATAAAATATGTTATATACACAACCAAAACAATACATACAATGGCTAAATAAAGTATTGGTAAACAAATAATCACTTCAACATTGTACAGGCAGAGGTACAGTTGTACATTACTTAACTGACAGTAAATTTAGAACCTTTTTAAACAAAAGTGCAGAGTACCTATATTACCACTACAGCATAAGCAGATGTATTAACAAGTCATATGCTAAAAACAACAACTTTAGTTGGGCAGATTCCGAGTGAGGATCACTGACATGACGTGTCAACAAAACAAATGTCTCTCAAACGTTTGCAACATTTTTAGAAATGCTAGTTTTGTAAAAGTGTTAAATGGCAGAATATCTTCGGCGATGTACTCAACCACACTTTCCGTGAGCGCAAACCATTTTGTTTTGTTTTGTCCGCACTGACCTGGCTTGTTGTGTGTGTGAACTGTCAGGTGATTGTGTTCCAATTGGGTGTGCAGGTTTGTTGTATTGGTTCCTCGGTCTTGATCGGGTCATCTTTTTCCAGAGGTTTAAACTGAAATATTCCCACAGTGGTGCAGTGGAATTTGGTTTTGTGTTCATTTTGTCTATATTAGCTGCTGCATGCTAACTAGTTGCACTGTGCGATGCTCGCAGGCCAGGGGCCCCCGCCACGCTGCACAAAAGAGTCAAAGACACCACAGGAGGACAGGATAATTCACCCTTTTTCATTTCACTATGGCACACACATGAGTAGCAGCTGAAAGTGACAAAAAAGCATGCACATGGCAATTTATCGATGCTGGAAAACTTACCGACTTAATTTGTTTTTATCGTCGGTTAAATGACTATCAGCGTATGTACTTTGTAAATAACATTGAACAACACCCCGTTATTAAAAATGACCTTGATATGAAATTTGTATGTCATACATCCCTACCTATACTGAACTAAAGTAATGCACTGTGTGTACACTTGAAAGCCACAATTCAAGTCTATGAGTCCATCTGATGACGCTTTCAAAGGAACCCTATGAAGATTTCCTTTATTTTGTATCTCTGATCATGCAGCTGCAGCCCATTCTGCAAACTCGACCAGTGTTTTTTAACCACTGTGCCACGGTACACTAGTGTACCATGAGATATTGTCTGGTGTACCGTGGGATATTATGCAATTTCGCCTAATTGGGTTGAACATATTTGTTTGCAAACCAGTAATAATAATCTGAAAATGTGCCAATGTTTAGTGTCTGTGCTATCGAGAGCTCAGCAGAGTAACCATGTAATACTCCTCTATATCAGTAGGTGGCAGCAGGTAGCTATTGCTTTGTAGATGTCGGTAACATGGTTTGTCGTGATCACAATATGCAGACGGCAGCGGGTGGCAGTGTACAGGTAAAAAAGTATCCAATGCTTAAACCGAAAAATAAACAAAAGGTGAGTGTTGCTAAAAACAGGCATTGAAGCTTAGGGATGGCTATGCAAAATGAAGCTAAAACTGAACTGGCTACAAATTAAACAACAACAGAATACTGGACGACAGCAAAGACTTACAGCGTGTGGAGCAGCAGATGGCGTCCACAAAGTACATCCGTACATGCCATGACAATCCACACCAAAATGGGAGCGTAAGACTAGAAGTAGAACACAGGAAAACACCAACAAACTCCAAATAAGTCACGGCATGATGTGACAGGTTGAGACAGTACAGCTACTTTGAGACAAGAGCTATAGTGATGCATGCTTGGTTATGGTTTGAATTCATATCCAACAATTGCGAGAACGACTTTTTACTGTCAGCTGCTGAGGTAAATTCTTTTATGTTTTCTGCTGGTGGTGTGCCTCTGGATTTTTTCAATGGAAAAAAATGCGCCTTGGCTCAGAGAAGGTTGACAAACTCTGAACTAGACAACGACGCCATCTACAATTTGCCTAGAAAATGAAGGTGCTCACTGATCTGAAGTCTCACAAGTGAGCATACTCCCTTTGTTTTGAGTCACTCCCTCATCTTGCATACACTCCTCCTCCTCCTCCTCCTCCTCCTCCTCACGTCCAGTGAGGCACAACTGTGTGTCGTAAGAGATCATATCCTCTTGACCTTGCTCCAGGACTTCTGATATATTTCATCACTCATCGATTTTCCATCCTCTTTTTTTTTTTTTTTTTTGCTATCACCGATTCCCTTCATTCCATGACCATCTTTCTTGCTTTCACAGAAAATCATTTTCATCTTTCATCCCAAACAAACACACTAACAGGATTTCTATTAGTCAGGGAAGAAAAAAAAAAAAAAAAAGAAAAAGCAAGGGGACTGGACAAGATTGCATTTTCCATCAGAGTGAGCTTTGAGGAAAATGTCCACAAACAAATAGAAAAATACAAGTATGGCGCTGAAGTGAAGATGAGAAAACAGGTGGAAAAGAAAATCAATACACTCCCACACATAACTTGTGTGTGTGTGTTTTATGGATGGTCCCTACTTACGCAGCATTTACTTACAGTACAATACTAGCAGCACTTCACTCTCGGGGCATTTCATACACTCATGTGCCAATAACTCCTTACAAAAAAAAAAAAAAAAGACGGAAAAACAACTTCTTGTGACCTTGACGCCCTTGCTAATGTGTTGTGACTAACACAGTCTGTCCAATTAGCATTCATGCTGTCGTGGGCTGGAAGGTCCTCCACCGTATGGTCTCATGGCCGAGGTTCAGGGTCATTGTTAAGCAGGAGGCATCAGTATCATGTGTAGTGTCCATGGAGATGACCTACCTCACAACCCGCTACCCTGTGCAACATATGGACCCTCTAACATACGCACCTTGGTGTCACCCCACTTTTGTACTGTGAAAACTAGTGGTGGTCAACCAAGCCCAGATGGCTGTTGTTCAGCAAGCAGTGCACAAACTATTTGAGTACAAAAGAGGCTTACATCTTTCTGCAAAAAAATTTACTATGAAATAGAATAGATCCTTATACTTTATCAAAAAAAGATTTGTCGATTTGTCACTGCGGGGGGGTTGCAGCTTGCTGCGAGGTTCTTTCCTTCGGGATGCAAACGGACGACTCCGGACGAAAGCGTGCAGGTAGGAACATGATTTATTCCTCAAAAATCAAACACGTACCAAAAGCAGACTACAAGCAAAAGGAAAGCATGCCGATCGCACGGGAAGCTAAGCCAAGACTTAACGCAGGAATCAAGAAGCATAGGAGACAAGTAATTTAACCAACGTAACTGTTGCATGAGCAAAACAATGAAGCCAGGACAAATGTGGCAAGAGAGGTGAATAAATAGCTCTCTGATTATCGGTCGACAACAGGTGTGCGTGTGGACCACTAACCAGTGCCAGGTGAAAACCCAATTAAACCCCATGGAAACTAAAACAAACCCAGAGGTGCACAAACAGGAACTAAGGGAGTCCAAAACTAACAGAAAATGACAAAACATGATCCGGGCCACGGATCATGACACGATTGATATCAAGGATTACGTCAGTCGCGTTCCCAGACTTGTCAAACTATTCAGATGCCATTTAATGGGCGGCATGTGATTGGCACTAGGGTTTATAGGAACACTGCCGTATGTTGAAAGAGGACAAGGCGATGCATATGATAATGTTTCTTAGTTTGTGTATAATCGTGGCTGTATATTAGATGCAATCATCTAAATAATAATAATAATGGATTAGATTTATATCGCGCTTTTTTATTGTTGGATACTCAAAGCGCTCACAGAGAAGTGGGAACCCATCATTCATTCACACCTGGTGGTGGTAAGCTACATCAGTAGCCACAGCTGCCCTGGGGTAGACTGACGGAATCGTGGCTGCCAGTTTTGCGCCTACGGCCCCTCCGACCACCACCAATCATTCATTCATCATTCATTCACCAGTGTGAGCAGCACCGGGGGCAAAGGGTGAAGTGTCCTGCCCAAGGACACAACGGCAGCGATTTGGATGTCAATAGGTGGGAAGCGAACTTGCAACCCTCAGGTTTCTGGCATGGCCGCTCTACCCATTACGCCTTGCCGCCCCATAATAATCTAATTTGCATACCTGCAAAACCCAGGCGTTTGTCAGTGAATACATTTTGGTTTGTGTTTAACAATAAATGTGTGATTCTATTAAATGTTTTAAAAATTTCATAAACAACGAAAGCCAAGTTTGTTGTTTTTTCTTTTTTACTTACAGGTTGGTTTAATTTTGTGCAGCTGTGTAGCCTTCTTACCTAGTGGCTAAAGCCCCTCCACAGTGCAAAGCCATTTATAAATCAGTAATCCTCGCCTCATCATTGGCAAATAATCTTTGTTTCTTACCCATCCCGAACTCCCACGGTTGTTTGACTTTTGAAGCAAATCACGTTATTTTTTTGAATCTCCAAAACCGAAAAGAATCTAATCCAATGTCAGATCTGGACATGGATTTGGTTCACTCCTTCGACGCAGACGGATTACAGGACGAGCCAGGCGAGAATTCAGGTACATAATGTTTTAATTATACTCAAAATACAAAAAAGGCAAAACAAAAAGCACGCTCGATGGCGGATAATAATCTATGCTAAAACTTAGAACAAAAACAGCACAATGGCAATACAATCTACAAAACAAACAAAAGATACTATCAAAAACATAATTACAAACAAAATCTTACTGTGACAAAAACGGGAGGCATAAACAGCAAGGTGCGTGGCAGGGGATCAATGGCATGGAGCAATGAGCAGCAAAGGTCGTAGAATACAATGAAAGTTAATGTTCCCAGACTGATGGAGAGAAAGAAAATGACTTAAGTAGTGGCTGTGATTATTAGGAGCAGGTGCGGGACTGAGGGCAGGGGCGTGACTAGGAGGGCAAGGTGAAAATCAATGAGTTGTCATGGTAACAAAAACAAACCAGGAAGTGAAACAACGGAACAAGAGTCCAGAAAACAAAACAAATCATGATCAAACATAAAACCAGATTTACAGGCGTGACATCCAATAAAAAAGCAAATAAAAAAAATACAATTTTAATACATTGGGAAGTGAAATGAAGAATAATTATATAGCGCTTTTCTCTAGTGACTCAAAGCGCTCTACATAGTAAAACCCATCATCAAAGTTAAACCAGTGTGGGTGGCACTGGGAGCAGGTGGGTAAAGTTCCTTGCCCATGGACACAATGGCAGTGACGAGGATGCCGCCAGCAGGGATCGAACCTGGAACCCTCAAGTTGCTTGCACGGCCGCTCTACCAACCGAGCCACGTCGCCCCAACCTTACTACAAAACCTGGAATGGCAGAAACATAATTTTTCTTCAGAAACCCCCCTAAAATCCAACACAATTACATTCCCCATAAAACATCTAGTGCGTGTTTTTCATATAGAATTCAACTACAGAAGGACCCTCCTTGTAGCATGAGCAACACGGCCAAACTCCTCGCGGATGCGCTTCAAAACAGGATTATGCAATCACTCTCTCCATCTTTCTTGTTATAACAACTAATTAGTCTTTAATTTAGCCATCACTCATGTTCAGCCTGAATACATTGCTCATGTGTAGCTTATATAATCAGATGGGTTCATGCACTGCCAACTAAAGTTATTCTTACACAGATCACAATCTAAATTATTTCTATTTTTGGGGTTCTTTCCAGAAAAATAATGAAATAACTTTTAAATTGAGTCCATCCATCCATCCATCCATCCATTTTCTACCGCTTATTCCATTTGGGGTCGTGGGGGGCGCTGGTGCCTATCTCAGCTACAATCGGGCGGAAGGCGGTGTACACCGTGGACAAGTCGCTACCTCATGGCAGGGCCAACACAGATAGACAGACAACATTCACACTCACATTCACAAACTAGGGCCAATTCAGTGTTGCCAATGTACCTATAAATTAAGTATCATGTTAAAAATAGGTCGCTTTTAAGATGTATGAAGTGTTTTAAGAGCATAGGAAGTGCATATTCGTGTGTGTGTGTGTGTGTGTGTGTGTGTGTGTGAAGTATATGTGGAGGGCTGCAGAGGGCTCATAAAATCATTAAACATATGTAATATTCATATTAATCATGAAATAAATGGCGGAAAGTCACCGACCACAAGGGGTCCGCAAGCTACACATTGCGATAATCCAATTGTACATAAAGTGGATGCATTTTTTTTGTCAATTAAAAGACCTGTTGTCCAAATGAAAAATATTTCAATAAGAAGTTCCCTTTATGTGTTTTTGCTCCTGACAATGAATTTGGCAGTCCATCCACCTATTTCCTACCGCGTATTCCCTTTTGGGGTCGCGGGGGGCGCTGGTGCCTATCTCAGCTACAATCAGGCGGAAGGCGGTGTACACCCTGGACAAGTCGCCATCTCATGGCAGGGCCAACACAGATAGACAGACAACATTCACACTCACATTCACAAACTAGGGCCAATTCAGTGTTGCCAATGTACCTATAAATTAAGTATCATGTTAAAAATAGGTCGCTTTTAAGATGTATGAAGTGTTTTAAGAGCATAGGGAGTGCATATTCGTGTGTGTGTGTGTGTGTGTGAAGTATTTGTGGAGGGCTGCAGAGGGCTCATAAAAATATTAAACATATGTAATATTCATATTAATCATGAAATAAATGGCGGAAATTCACCGACCACAAGGGGTCCGCAAGCTACACATTGCGATAATCCAATTGTACATAAAGTGGATGCATTTTTTTTTGTCAATTAAAAGACCTGTTGTCCAAATGAAAAATATTTCAATAAGAAGTTCCCTTTATGTGTTTTTGCTCCTGACAATGAATTTGGCAGTCCATCCATCTATTTCCTACCGCTTATTCCCTTTTGGGGTCGTGGGGGGCGCTGGCGCCTATCTCAGCTACAATTGGGCGGAAGGCGGAGTACACCCTGGACAAGTCGCCACCTAATCGCAGGGCCAACACAGATAGACAGACAACAATTTGGCAGTCATTTCCCATAATATCAGTTCCTTATTGAGTAATCGGTAGATACCAAACCCCTGTCGCTCAAGCCCTGGAAGCCCTAAGTACGTGGGTGGAATCAGGCTCAGGATTTCATTCATGAGGGAAATGCTAAAACGTGTGCCCGGTACAGCGCCCCCTACCTGTACCCCTCTTGCTGTGACATCATGTACTATATTGAACTGGAGCCCATTTCCTTGCATAGACAGTGTGGATAAAGGCATGTAAAACTATTATTCTGATTACCTAATTGTATGTTTTTGTCGCTCTAGGGCAGGAGTCGGCAACCCAAAATGTTGAAAGAGCCATATTGGACCAATACTACAAAAAAAAAAATCTGTCTGGAGCCGCAAAAAATTAAAAAGCCTTTTATAAGTGTTATAATGATATGAGTCTCTATCAGCTATACTAGCCTACTATCAAAGGCTGATGCAAATCTTCGTTGACAGAAATGTTGTATTTTAATATTTATTGTACACATTTCTACAACATTGGAAATCATTAGTAAAACGAAAGCATCTCACAGGATGAGATAACTCCTGGAAATTACTGTCTTATAAAGGTAAAGATGTGTGTGTCCAAGTTTAAGGAAATGGCAGGCTGTCTTCTTCTAATAGATTTATTACAATCTTTGCAAGATGGTTAACGTTTGCTGTGGTTTGGAACAACATGGCACACAAACAACTTTCAGAAATGCGGCCACTATTACATACGGATAATGTGTCATGAGACATGCAAATATACATTAATTACACAGAGGACATAAGTAAAGGAAATTAAATGAGCTCAAATACACCTACAGACATGGCATAATGATGCAAGATGTACGTACAGATCTAGATCAGGGGTCACCAACGCAGTGCCCGCGGGCACCAGGTAGCCCGTAAAGACCAGATGAGTCGCCTGCTGGCCTATCCTAAAAATAGCTCAAATAGCAGCACTTACCAGTGAGCTGCCTCTATTTTTAAAATTGTATTTATTTATTAGCAAGCTGGTCTCGCTTTGCTCGACATTTTTCATTCCAAGAGAGACAAAACTCAAATAGATTTTGAAAATCCAAGAAAATATTTTAAAGACTTGGTCTTTACTTGTTTAAATAAATTCATTTATTTTTCTTACTTTGCTTCTTATAACTTTCAGAAAGACAATTTTTGAGAAAAAATACAACCTTAAAAAATGATTTTAGGATTTTTAAACACAAATACCTTTTTACCTTTTAAATTCCTTCCTCTTCTTTCCTGACAATTTAAATCAATGCTCAAGTATTTTGTTTTATTGTAAAGAATAATAAATACATTTTAATTTAATTCTTCACTTAAGCTTCTGTTTTTTCGACGAACAATATTTGTGAAATTTTTCTTCAAACTTATTATGATTAAAATTCCCCAAAAATATTCTGGCAAATCTAGAAAATCCGTAGAATCAAATTTAAATCTTAATTCAAAGTCTTTTGAAGTTCTTTTGAAATTTTTGCTCTGGAAAATCTAGAAGAAATAATGATTTGTCTTTGTTACACATATAGCTTGGTCTAATTTGTTATATAGTCGAACAAAGTGCAGATTGGATTTTAACCTATTTAAAACATGTCATAAAAATTCTAAAATTAATCTTAATCAGGAAAAATTACTAATGATGTTCCATAAATTCTTTTTTTTATTTTTTTCAAAAAATTCGAATTAGCTAGTTTTTCTCTTCATTTTCTTCGGTTGAATTTTGAACTTTAAAATGTAATTTTTTTTTTTTTGTGTGTTTTCTCCTCTTTTAAATTGTTTAATTAAGTGTTCTTTTCATCATTTATTCTCTACAAAAAAACCTTCCGTAAAAGGAAAAAAAATGTACGACGGAATGACAGACAGAAATACCCATTTATTTATATATATAGATTTATTTATTAAAGGTAAATGGAGCAAATTGGCTATTTCTGGCAAATTATTTAAGTGTGTATCACACTGGGAGCCCTTTGCATTAATCAGTACCCAAGAAGTAGCTCTTGGTTTCAAAAAGGTTGGTGACCCCTGGTCTAGATAGCATGTTAGAATCGATTAGCTTGCTGATATGCACTGACCAAATATGCCCGATTAACACTCCAACAAATCAATAACATCAACAAAACTCACCTTTGTGCATTCACGCAAAGCAAAACGTGTTTGGTGGACAAAATGAGACAAAAAAGGAGTGGCATAAAGCACCTTTTTCTGTGGCAGCATTTGAGAACGTTTTACAATTTACGATGATGAATGTTGTCTGTCTATCTGTGTTGGCCCTGCGATGAGGTGGCGACTTGTCCAGGGTGTACCCCGCCTTCCGCCCGATTGTAGCTGAGATAGGCGCCAGCGCCCCCCGCGACCCCGAAAGGGAATAAGCGGTAGAAAATGGATGGATGGATGGATGAGTTCAGGGATCTCTGAAATTAGTGGGACAAAACGGTGCTGGCCAAACACTCTCATCTTTGAAGCATGTATAACATAGACAATGGGATTTCTAACAATTTGGAAGGTTTGCGTGATGTTAGTTCTCCTACAGAAAATATATTAAAACAAAACATTTTTTTTCCCCGTTTTCACACATCTCTGAAAGAGGTCCATGGAGCCACTAGGGGGGGCGCTGAAACAAAGCTGATATGATTAACATTATGAGAAAAACAAAACTAAATAATCGCCATTCCCGGACATCCCTGCTCATCCATCTCTTTCTCCATAGTTTCCTTGCGCTCTTTCAGTATTTCCTCAAGTATCTTGAGGAAAACATCAGTAGAAGAGGACACAAAATAGAATCATAGCAGCTCCTTCTCTCTCTCAAATTTTTGAGTGTGGTCTTCTCTTCTCCCTTTTCTCCTTTTTTCTGCAGATTCTGACTCAGTCGTTTTCCCCTCCAGGGTGCCACTGATTTTCGAAATGACATCATGACCTGAGTCTTTTATTTGTTACCATCCAAACTCCTACCAAAACGCTTTTTTCAAAGACAAAGTAATTAAAATGATCGCTGCAAATTACATTCCTTTCTCTTGGTCTGTCCCATTTTGTGTGAGTCAATTTGACCGGAAAACTCCATACTGTCCTCATATTCCTATCATTTAGAAATGTATGCAGGCTGAACTCTTCTTTAGTTATATTGCCACAACCTGCAACCATGCGTCTTGCAGACATGTTTGCTAATTGCTTCAATTTCTACGCGCAAATATCATGATACGGGATGAAGATGATGCCAAAACAGCAGAAATTTTGGAGCTAAACAGCGGGATTCCAAATTGTACTGAAGCTTGTTTGAACATAACTCTGTCAGCATTAAAGGGGCCCTTTAAATATATAAAAAATGTGAAGTATGTACAGACTGTATATATATATACATGCTGTATATATATATATATACATGCTTCACAGTAGGTGTGGTGTTCTTGGGATGCAACTTAGTATTCTTCTTCCTCCAAGCACGACGAGTTGAGTTTATACCTAAATGGATACATGGATGATACAGCAGAGGATTGGGAGAATGTCATGTAGTCAGATGAAACCAAAATAGAACTTTTTGGTATAAACTCAACTCGTCGTGTTGGAGGAAGAAGAATACTGAGTTGCATCCCAAGAACACCATACCTACTGTGAAGCATGGGGGTGGAAACATCATGCTTTGGGGCTGTTTTTCTGCTAAGGGGACAGGACGATTGATCCGTGTTAAGGAAAGAATGAATGGGGCCATGTATCGTGAGATTTTGAGCCAAAACCTTTTTCCATCAGTGAGAGCTTTGAATGGTTGACCAAATACTTTTTTTCCACCATAATTTACAAATACACTCTTTAAAATTACTATAATGTGAATTCCTGGATTTTTTTTTTCACATTCTGTCTCTCACAGTTGAAGTGTATCTATGATGAAAATTAGAGACCTCTGTCATCATTTTAAGTGGGAGAACTTGCACAATCTGTGGCTGACTGAATAATGTTTTGCCCCACTGTATATATACGTATATACATACATACATAATTTATAATATGGCATCATATTGTTTGGAAAAGTATCATCACATATTGACATATAAAATTTTTTACCCAGCCTTAATCAGTGACGTATTAATGCTATCAATGTAGTCACCATTTCACCGTTTGATGGTAAAAGTTGCCATGTATATTTTGTTTTAACGGACATATCTCTTTTCTGTGGTTCACCTAACCACCCCCATCAGTCCCGGTGGGGCTGGAGAGCAGTAGGAGACGTGGTGGAAAACCTGACCTTTGTGTATTGTCACGCTCGACTGCGCAACTTGAGTCTACGTGTCCCTGCGGAGAAAGACATGAGTGTTCAAGCGCACGCCATGACAGTCTATACCTTGTGAGCTCCTGTGCACTTGGCCTCTCGTGCATTGGCAACTTTACTCCCGACATTTGGCCACAACTTACTTAGATGTCAGAAAAAAAAAAGGGGAAGTGGGATAAAATTTAGTCAGGGTCAGTAAAAAAATCAGAACACTATTGTCGGAATAATTATTCTTTTTAGGGGACATTTAAAGGCATGGGAGACACCTTTTAGTAATGATGGATAAACGGTGGACCTTGACATAGTGACAGAGGTGTTTCAGTCATTTCCAGTTCATATTAGGCTTGAACCTGAACCAACCTAACCTATTTCATTTCATCTCAGGGTCTGAGTACTGGGTCAATCCTATGGATCCTGACAACTAATTATTTTATGGTTCCAAAGAGAAAATACCGGCCCGCAATCAATCACAATCACGAGCTAGAAGTTAATGGGGCCTGGCCTTGTAAGGTTAAACGTCACTCTGGAACTTTCACCACCATATTTAAGTGAATGCGTATATATTTTTTAGCTTTTAACCGTAACTGCATCCACATCATCAACAAAAATGTCTTCACCAGAAAATAAAGCCAGAGCATAGACGGATATCCGAATAAAAATCTTTACTTACCTTAACTGGGCTTTACACAAGAGATACCCTTGCAGTCTGCCAAAATCGTTTCCAAATGGTGTTTGTAACATGGCAGTAAAACGGCTGATCAAACAAAACATACGTCATTGACCCACTAGCTGCGGAAGTTAGCTCTCTAATCAGCTAAACAGACTTCATAGCTCCACAGTGATGTCTCGGTGAATTAACTAAGGGACTTGCGAAACTGGAACAATACAAACATATTGCCATTGTATGGTAATAATGCTAAGCCAGACACTTTTAAACATATTCGGGTTTCATTTTAATGTAACTGAATGTGGCGGACCGTCATGGCATTTTCAATAACGCCACACATTGAAAATAAATAATGATTTGTTTTTTACTTGAAAACACACAAGCTTCAGCGCTTTTTTTTTTAAACTTTTATTACCAATCCTATTATAACTAAGGTTACCATTTCAACAGGTTTTACCTCCCATTCACACACTTTCGTCTCTGAGCTTCCCCAGACACACAAATACACTTCCTCATTCTCCGCCAATCACCTTTCAGGCACGGACGGTGTATTTGCACACATGATAAAAGCTAACGTCAAATCCAAACAATACTATTATCGCGGTGTTGTGGAATGTGTTTAAAAAGTTCTTTAAACATAACTGAAATACATACACGCATTGTTGGAAAACCCACTACTTTGTGTTCATATAAGTTTAGATTAGGTTATGTTGCTTTTAACAGGGAAATACAAAAGTCTCTTTAAGGTAACGAGCTGGCGCCAGTAAGTCTGTTGTGAGTTTATTAAAGTACAGTTATCAGTCTCGGTTTTTAGATACTTTTACTTTCAATAGGATAATACTAACCTTACGGAGTTTGGCCGCGGCCATCATTATTACAATTTATCGTTACACCCATGCAGTACAGTGTTTCCCATTGAACACCGTGTCTTACAAAGACAGTAGTTTTCATTGGATCCCCGCCATGATACTATACCCCACCCTTCTCCTGCCTGCTACTGTGATTGGTTAAATTCCTAACTTGCCCCACCCGCCCAAATACAAAATTAAAGATGATTAGATTTTCGTCTGTCAATATTGTTGTGTCATTTTTATTTGTCATCTATATTGTCAATTCATTTCGCCATTGTTTTCTTCAATGTTGTTTGTTGCGGTTCGTTATCGTAGTCAGACAAAATAGGTCCTTGACGACAACTAAGACGAACATTTTTAGTCATCAAAATTAACACTGGTGCCCTCTGTGACCATACAAAGCAGCACACCTGTCCGAAAACTGACACAATAATAATGTCTTATTATTATAATCAAATGACAGCAGTCATTTATGTGAGATATTTTTTTTCATATAAGTGATTTGGCCCGGGTTCAATAAAAATTCCAAAACAATCTTGTTTTTTGTGAATTGTTTAGTAGTATTGTATGTCTTGGTGGGGGTCCTACTTTGGAAATACTTTGAACCCCTTTCAGAGGTAACATTAATTTCCCCTTTAAGCATTCATATGTTGCACAATGAGATGCAAGCATGTAATAACGTGTACTTTCCAGTAACTTTCTGTCTGTAAAATATATATTTTTATAAGCATTTTTGCAATCTATTACACCATTTCATGATTATATATATATATATATATATATATATATATATATATATATATATATATATATATTATATTATATTATATAATTACCATTCTTAATAAATACCAGTAGAATCAACACACATCTGATTGGGGAGTCATGTTGTAATGACCTGGCATTTACATTTAATATGTGGTGTTTGAGTTGTCCGACTTTTGTGTGGCCGTTAACACATCAGTGGTTAAGCGTCATTTGTGCGTGTGTCGGCGCAAGTGAGAAAGGGCTGCTGTTGATATAACATATGTATGAGTTGGTTTAGGCTTTGTTTGTATGGCCAAAGCCACAAATTGACAGGTGATAGTTTGCATTATTTTTTGTGTGCAGCAAATATTTGCTGTGCGCAGAGAATGCAAGGAAAGTGTGCAATTGCGCAGGCGCACTCTTTGGGGGGAGCGTTATACCACTGTACACATTTTTTGTAAATACAGTACGGGTGTAACGGTACCTGAAAATTTCGGTTCGGTACGTACCTCGGTTTAGAGGTCACGGTTAGGTTAATTTTAGGTACAGTAAGAAAACAACAAAATATAAATTTTTGTGTTATTTATTTACCAAATTTGTAAACAATGGCTTTATCTTTTTAACATTGGGAACACTATAATAATTCTGCCCACGTTAATCCACATTAAACTGCCTCAAGTTGTTGCTTTGATTAAATAAAATGACAAAATCTTCTACATATAAAAAGTGCAACATTAAACAGTTTCAAGTCAACTCATCATGCTTAATTTATTACAGCATTTGGGAAACCTGTAGTTGACTTTTATTATGTAAATGTTATATTTTTGTCAACATGGGATAGCAGGGACCCTGCCATTCAAAACTAGGCTGCTACATTACTAATGATTAATATAACTATAGCTGAAAAAATTGTACAATAGCAATAGGAGAGACTATTCATCCCTGAACACCATGGACTTCATGTTAGTTCATGTGAAATAACAGACTTTGCTGCCCCTAACGCCACGCACGCACTCTCACAAACACACACCACACACACACATACACACACGCACACACACACACAGCAAAATGAGCTAACGTTATGCTAAAAGCTAATTAGCTTTCACCTCAAGCCTGAACTGCGAGCGAGCTGAGCTGCAGTTTAAGTTTCTAGAAGGTCAACGGGCTCATAGTGATGCTAGTAGTAGTTGTGACTGGGAAGTGTTTTTTATAATTTGGGGAGAGTCCGATGTCCGCTGCTAAACACATATCTGCTCGACGCTGAAGCATTGACAACATGCGTTCTGAATACGCACTGCTGATTGACTGTTACATCGCTCTGAATACGCACTGCTGATTGGCTTTGTATGTAACCAATCAGATGGTTGTGTGGGTGGGACAAGGCAGGGTGCTCAGACAGAGGCAGAAAGCAGAGCAGCTTGTTGAGACCTTAGCTTACAAACTCATTCGATACACCTCCAAACCGGACTGAAACCCCTGTACCGAAACGGTTCAATACAAATACACGCACGGTTACACCCCTAATATACAGTGGTGGTCAAAAGTTTACATACACTTGTAAAGAACATAATGTCATGGCTGTCTTGAGTTTCCAATAATTTGTACAACTCTTATTTTTTTGTGATAGAGTGATTGGAGCACATACTTGTTTGTCACAAAAAACATTCATGAAGTTTGGTTCTTTTATGAATTTATTATGGGTCTACTGAAAATGTGACTAGATATGCTAGGTCAAAAGTATACATACAGCAATGTTAATATTTGGTTATATGTCCCTTGGCAAGTTTCACTGCAATAAGGCACTTTTTGTAGCCATTGATAAGCTTCTGGCAAGCTTCTGGTTGATTATTTGACCACTCCTCTAGACACAATTGGTGCAGTTCAGCTAAATGACATGTACTTGTTTTTTCAGCATTGCCCACACATTTAAGTCAGGACTTGGGAAGGCCTTTCTGAAACCTTAATTCTAGCCTGATTTAGCCATTCCTTTACCACTTTTGACGTGTGTTTGGGGTCATTGTCCTGTTGGAACACCCAACTGCGCCCAAGACCCAACCTTTGGGCTGATAATTTTAGGTTGTCCTGAAGAATTTTGAAGGTTCATTATCCCATTTAAAGCACCAGTTCCATCCATCCATCCATCCATTTTCTACCGCTTATTCCCTTTTGGGGTCGCGGGGGGCGCTGGCGCCTATCTCAGCTACAATCGCAAAACAGGTCCAGAGCATAATATTACCACCACCATGCTTGACGGTATGGATGGTGTTCCTGGGATTAAAGTTTCAAGGCCCCACCCTTTCTCCTACAAACATATTGCTGGATATTGTGGACAAACAGCTAATTTTTTGTTTCACCTGACCACAGAAGTTTCCTCCAGAAGGTCTTATCTTTGTCCATGTGATGTCAGATGAAAAAAAAAACTGAGCTGTTTGGCTACAATATCTAGCAATATGTTTGGAAGTCAAAAATTCAACCGGAAGCTTGCTAGAAGATTGTGGATGGCTACCATGAAGCAGTGAAAACTTGCAAGGGGACATGTAACCAAATTTTAACATTGCTGGATGTATACTTTTGACCCAGCAAATTTGGTCACATTATTAGTAGACCCATAATAAATTCATAAAAGAACCAAACTTAATGAAAGTTTTTTTGTGACCAACAAGTATGTGCTCCAATCACTCTATCACAAAAAAAAGAGTTTCAAAATTATTGGAAACTCAAGACAGCCATGACAATATGATTTTTACAAGTGTATGTCAACTTTTGACCACGACTGTAAATAGTGTTATATTGTTGGGTTTATTTTTAGATTTACTTAATTCTTACTTATATTATACATGTTGTCGACTACACTGTTTTGGGGAAATACATGTATTCTTTAAAATAGTTCATCTATAAAACCTTCTGTTATTGTGAAGAATCGAATGGAGTCCAGTCATTGTAGCACGTAATTCAATGGACAATTTTACGCTTTAAGCCAGGGGTGTCAAACTCAAATACAGAGTGGGCCAAAATTCAAAACTGAACAAAGCCGCGAGCCAAGGTTGAACAAATTAACCTTTTAATAGGGACCCAAACAAGTTTTGCGTGGAACATTGAACAAGCAAGGCTTATAGAACTTTATAATGACATGCAAAATCGAGTTTCAAATAATAACAATAATAATTGAAATATATCAATGGAATATAAAAAAAAAATAGTAAAAATTGAATGCCTGTTTTCTATTTGCAGCCCTCTGACGTAAAGATCAAAATAAACTTTTTCAACAGGCTAATAATAAATTTGAAAATACAATAATAATGAATGAATCAAACATACAAGCCTTGGAGTAGCAAAAGAAATTGCATGAATAAAACGTTAATTACTGCTCAGTTTGCTACACTGATTTGCTTTAACACTGAATATAGAACAAGCAACGCGTATATAACTTAATAGTGCAAAATCAACTTTCAAAAAAAAAGGGAAACATATCAATGGCATATTAAAGAAAATTTAAATAAAAAAAAGAATGCCTCTTTTCTATTTGCAGCCTTCTGAGGTAAATATCAACATTAACTTTTTCCATTTTGAAAATAAAATTGTTGTTTTGTTGGCAGCGGGTGGTGTATTTTGTAGTGTCCCGGAAGAGTAAGTGCTGCAAGGGTTTCTGGGTATTTGTTCTGTTGTGTTTATGTTGTGTTAAGGTGCGGATGTCCTTCCGAAATGTGTTTGTCATTCTTGTTTGGTGTGGGTTCACAGTGTGGCGCATATTTGTAACAGTGTTAAAGTTGTTTATACGGCCACCCTCAGTGTGACCTCTATGGCTGTTGACCAAGTATGCCTTGCATTCACTTGTCTGTGTGAAAAGCCGCATATAATACGTGACTCGGCCGGCACGCTGTTTGTAAGGAGGAAAAGCGGACGTGATGACAGGTTGTAGAGGACGCTAAAGGCAGTGCTTTAAGGACAATATTGTTTTCCGGGTGGAAATCGTGAGGAATTCGGGAGAATGGTTGCCCGGGAGATTTTTGAGAGGGGCACTGAAAAAACGGGAGTCTACCGGGAAAATTGGGAGGGTTGGGAAGTATGAGTATTAGCGATGAATGCGGTGTTACAGCGGCACCGCCGCTGTATAATACCGTCGGGCCAGCTCTAATGTTAATTTGACACTGCCTCAAGGGCCAGATGAAATTACACGGCGGGCCAAATTTGAAACCTATGCTTTAGGCTTAAGTAATGTGAGATTAGCTCAGGAATTTTTTTGTGAATGAGGGCCTGGCTTGTATTCACACGTGTTACATTCATTAAAAGCAGTAAGACTTCAATGTAAACATGCTACCAAATGTGAGTGTGTCTGCTCGCTGAATGTAGCTCGTTTAAATGTTTTACACCATTAAGTGCACAGAGTGTGTGTGACTTGCACAGTGTTATTATATAATGCTGACCTAATTGTCTCTTCTCATCTTTTTCCCTCCCAGGTGAGTCCCAGATGCCGCGGCTGCTTGTTGTGGAGAAGCTCCGTGGGGTTTTGACCTCTCAGTATGGACTTTATCTTTCTTACTTAAGCCACTTCTGCTGTGCTTCTTGAGCCTTGCACAAGTTGACAATAGATAATCATTATCCATATGCAGTTGGAGATTCAGAGCGCTGTCCGTGGTACTGAGAACAAATCCATGGCTGCCAATATGTTTGCGCTCACTTGTGTAATGGGCCTATTTTGTGTGCAAGAGACTGTGGGAGCATGTGCCAGTTTCGCCGACAACCGTCCATCTTGGCGGCGTGTCGGCGTGTGCGCGTCGCTCCATTATCTTTGCGTCTGAACAGTTTTCCCGTCCCATGCATCATCCACCCCCGTCTGTCTCGGTGTCAGGCACGATAACGGCGCCTATTGCCCACAAAGATGACTAATCAATAAAGCGCAACAATAGGAACAACAGCTCGCTGTCCTCACACACACTCACACCGTAACGCGGAAATATTGGCTCACCGTGCGCAAACATTGCATCGACTACTTGAGGGGCACGATGAAAAATCTGTTGTGTGGCGATTAGGAATGTATGGAAGGCTCACACTTCCGCCATCCGCCCACCACCAACTGCTTCTCCAGCATACGTTACAAGCGTACAATTAACACGGCCACGAGGAGCGACAGAACCCGTCACTTTCACTACGTTATGCCTTTTTTAATAAAAAGGACCTCACTTTCCCGCTCATTGCATCACATTAGCTCATGGCGGACGTGCCCCGCTCTCCTGACTGACTCGATGCTCGTCATCTTCAATCAAGGGAGAGAATAGATGCATACAAAAAAGAGCCATTAAAAGAGATTTGGAAACTGCTCCGGCATCTCCACCCCCTCTTGTTCATTTTTTTTAGTTCACCTCTCACTGAGGTATAATTCCCACAGACAGAAAAGCTTTGTCTGCTGTCCTGATTTACCCCCCCCCCGCCACACACACACACACACACACACACACGTACACACACACACCCCTGAGGTGCCATTCTGACCCAATAACTCCCTCCTCCCCTCTCTCCTTATCCTCTTCACACTCTCTCGCTCACTTGCGCTTTCTCCCTCCGGTGGCCACAATGCTGTAATTGAGTTTTTATTCAAGTCAATTAAAAGTGCAAGGGCAGCTCGAGACAAAACAAGTCTGCACAGTGGCTTTTTCGCCGCGGGGCCTGACTCGTTATTTATTCAGGCCGCTCTTTATATCACTCAGCGGCCAAGAAAGCGCGGGCTTTCATTTCATATGTGTCATTAAACTGTTTTGACGTTGTTTACAATGCAATTTATCTTTCTGTATGATGGCCCCACCCACCCGCCGCTGCCGTCGCAACAACAAAAAAGGAAATCCTATTTAAATGGTAATTCAAACTTCCATTAAGTTGGAGGTTTTTGCGAGCGCCATACACAAGTTGCCCGCTTGTGTTTCAACTGTTTACTCGGCACCTCCCCACCAAAAAAGCCGGATATTTTTTAGAGCAGAAATTATTGCATGGCATTGTTGATGATATTTCCACTTTGCATATTTAGCAAAAGTGATGGATGACGGTACAAAGTTCATAGTGTCATACATATTTGTCATCTTCTGTTGCATAATGACTTTACGATCAGACCAAAGGTTGACTAAGTTTTAAATAAGATCCACAGAGGTGTGAATTGACTGCAAAGGACTACCATATTTTTCGGATTATAAGTCGCTCCGGAGTATATGTAGCACTGGTCGAAAATGCATAATAAAGAAGGAAAAAAACATATATACGTCGCACTGGAGTATAAGTCACATTTTTTGGGGAAATTTATTTGATAAAATCCAACAGCAAGAATAGACATTTGAAAGGCAATTTAAAATAAATAAAGAATAGTGAACAAGAGGCTGAATAAGTGTACGTTATATGACGCATAAATAACCGACTGAGCAGGTGCCTGGTATGTTAACGTAACATATTATGGTAAGAGTCATTTATATAATTATAACATATAGAAGATGCTATACGTTTACCAAACAATCTGTCACTCCTAATCGATAAATCCGATGAAATCTTCTTCCTCGATGTTGCTTCTAAGCGACTCTGCCAACTCCAAAGGTATGCGCCGCTTCCTCTTTTCGTTTTCTGCCTCATATTTCACTACGTCCAGCTTGTAATCTGCAGTACATGATTTCCTTTTCGGTGCCATGTTTGTTCAGCCTTTTTCAGTTTTTATAAGTTAACACCAACGATGAAATGATACATTTTAATAGCTACGGCAGTAGCATATAGCATATAGTAGTTAGCATTCCATGACCCACAATGCTCTTCTGCCATGACCCTCCCCCGCCGAATTCTTATTGGTTGACGTGTGTGTGACGATTGCTGACAATTTCTTCGTCTCTTCCGCGAATGAGATAAATAATATTATTTAATATATTACGGTAATGTGTTAATACATTCACAAATAAGTTGCCCTGGAGTATATGTCGCAGCCCCAGCCAGACTAATAAGAAAACTGCGACTTATAGTCCGAAAAATACGGTATTTACATTTACTAAACATTTTAACAGTTGTATTACACGATGGTTGGCCAGGCTGCTTCTTCATTTTGTTTTGACACCATGACGGGCGGATTGTCTGGTGGCTGCATGCACGTCACATTTCGACGGGTAAATCAGCTGTATGGGGACGAATTAGGTTGTTAACGATAGAAAACAATATGCTGCTGATTTCATTTTACTTTGTTCTCTGATGAGAAAAGCATACATAGGAGACCTAACTCCACGTACATGCTCCGAAACCCTTTAAAACAGCAATTGTAATGCAACATAATTGACCATTTGTTTTCTGTTCTCATAAAATATGCATTTATGCAATGTTAAATCCATTTTTCTAAATGGATTTTTTTTTTAATTCAGGTTTTTAACTAAAGGTTAAGGTTTATTTATAAAGCAACATTAACATTAAAAAGTAGCTGAAGATGGCTCATAGTGCTGTGCAAGTTAAATACCATTAAAATGAAACAATACATTGATAATAAAGGAGAATAACACAAAAAAAAACAAAAAACATATGAGAGCTTAGAAAAGAAAAAAGATACAATAGCTGATAAGAGCAAATACAAGAGCTGTAGGGGAGTAAAAAAAAAATATTTTTGAATGAATCACTTATTTGTAACGATTATTAATCGATTCAAACAAATCAAAAACATTTTAAATGTATTTTATTGTATTTTTTTAATCCGTCTCTTCCAGCCACTTGGGCAAATCCTATTGTTGTTGTAGATGCCCATATCTGCTGTACATATTTATTTTTACAAAACACACTTTTCTGATATTTCTCTTGTTGCCTTATTTGTGTTTGACTTAATTAAATCTTTGGGTAGAATTTTATTGAACAAATCCAACATCTTTTAAGTAATTACATTTTTATATATATATATTTATCTTTTTTAATAAAATAATATATTTAATGTTTGAACTGGCACACAATGTTATTGAAAAAGTCTTGATTTTGAATCGAGAAACCATTTTGAATCAAATTATTACCCCGATAAATTAATCGAATTGTGTGCTGCCCAAAGATTCACAGCCCTATAACACAGTAGTAAAAAGTCTAGAAAAGTGCAGCTCAGCTTGTTTTTCTAAAAGCCAGTGCATGTTTTAATTGATGATTCAAACGAGCTGTTATAATTTGCAGTGGAAGACAGTTTCACAGTTGAAACCTGCAACTGAAAATGTTCTGTCTCCTATATAAGGCCTTATTTTTCCCCAAAAAACTTAAACATTTTTAGTTGTCTTATATTCGGGGTTTATACATTATAGACTTTCAAACCAGTGGCGACAATCAACTTCTACCCAAGTCAGTCAGTCCGATCTCTTCTTCCTACCGCTTACACGGGCGGTATGGCGTAGTGGGTAGAGCGGCCGTGCCAAAAACCTTGGGGTTGCAGGTTCGATTCCCACCTATTGACATCCAAATCGCTGCCGTTGTGTCCTTGGGCAGGACACTTCACCCTTGCCCCCGGTGCTGCTCACACTGGTGAATGAATGATGAATGAATGATTGGTGGTGGACGGAGGGGCCGTAGGCGCAAACTGGCAGCCACGCTTCCGTCAGTCTACCCCAGGGCAGCTGTGGCTACTGATGTAGCTTACCACCACCAGGTGTGAATGAATGATGGGTTCCCACCAGTGTTAATTTTGTCATACTTATCGTCAACAACCTTTTTTTTCTGACTAAAACGAGACAATAACTAAATAAAAAATAATTTACGTGGACTAAGACGATGACGAGGTGTATCGACATATCCGTCAACGAATAAAAACGAGACGAAAATGTCTGCCAGAGACGAGATCCAATCGGAACTCATTTCGTTAGGAAGAGGCGGGAGGAGTTGGGAAGAGAACCAATCACAGTGACGTGGTAAGGAAGTTACGTAAACGTAGTTTGCGTTTGAGACTGACCCGGGAATGCGCTGCTGAAGACAACATGTCAACGCCGGGGAGGAAGAGGAGAGAGGACATACTGGGAAATGTTATATTTGACGTCAAAGATAACAAGACGCAGTGTAAGAAATGCAGCGCGAGGATTACGGGGAAAAACACAACAAACTTGAAGCGACATTTACAGTCGAATCACCCCGAAATCCACACACAGGTAAGCATTTTCCACAACATACAACTCACTCGACGTTATCCCGTTTATTACACGGCTTACTCGTGAAATACTAAATTTGAGACATGATTTTCATCAAAATACGACTTGTATCGGTGATTTTTCCGCTGTTTTGCTTTGACTTTCAGAAATTGAAGGGAAAGTTTACATATTACCCTTTACTCGACTAAATCTACTGTAGTTTTCGTCGACTATAATCTTATGATATTTTGTCAACTAAAACTAAAACAATTTAAATAACTAAATTACGACTAAAACTAAATTACATTTTAGTCAAAAGACTATGACTAAAACTAAATCAAATTTTGTTGTCAAAATTAACACTGGTTCCCACTTGTCTGTGAGCGCTTTGAGTATCTAACAATAGAAAAGCGCGATATAAATCTAATCCATTATTATTATTATTATTATTACACACACACAAACACTGCCGCCGCTTGTATTTGCCGTCATCGTCAAAAAGACCTGGGTTGAACAAAGGCGCGCAAAGTATCTTGAAATATGGGTTTTTATCAGGTATGTAATACTTTGATATGCCACGTAAATATTACCACGTTTTAAATCGTGATGTGAGCTAGCAATGGCGGCTTTAGCTAATAACCACAATGTCAAACTCGCAGCATACTAACCTCATTAGAATGGACTACAGTTCATCATTAGACAGATGTTATACAGTCGGAATTTACATCGTTAAAAATCGGTAACCTTACAATAAGCAGGGTTAGAATGTTGTTTTATTAGAAAATCATTCGCCACGACAACCAAGCTAACAAGCAGCCAGGGGTGACGTGCCGTGCGTCAAAATGTTGACTTCCTTCCTTTTTCCGCTGCACACTGAAATCTTCTTCTCTTGAGAATGTAATGCTATTCCTCTTTAGGATTAAACCTCATGGCAGGGAGACATGAACACGTGTAAAACGACAGTTTGCGCTGTTTGTTAATCTTACTCTCCGCCAAATGGATGTGACAGAGTATCTCCCAAGCCTGCATCAGGCTTTTTCAGTTTGAGCTCGGTTTCCCCAAAGTTTGATATTCTGTTGTCCGTTTGATTTATTAATATGTATGCCACTAGTTTGTAGTGGAAATCTCCAGCACTACTATGTATCTGGGCTAAGGATGGGTGCCGAAACCCGGTTCTGTAATGGCAACAGTCGTAACCGGACGGAAAAAAGAAGTAGCTGTCTATGCCTTACTTCGGTGCAAAATGAATGCAGTCCCCTGCAACAAGTGCTTGGTGGTGATATTGTACAAGTAACGTCTTGTAAATAATGTATCGTCCCACAGAAGCACACGGAGTCTGACACTTTTATGAACTTTATTACCGACCTTAAAACACCTTATACCACCACCAGTAGCTACAACAACACTAGGTACCTGTGGGGTTTTAAAAAGTCTAAAATCCAATAATTTTCAATTAAGGCCTTAAAATGTCTTAAATTGTATCAAAATCCTGTATAAAATCTTAAATATGACAAAGAAATGTCTTAAAAATATATTGTTTATTTAAAACAAATGCATAACCTTCAGTCTCCCTTTAAAAAATGTTTATTGTTTCTGATGTTTCCTCCTACAGCAAGGGTCAGCAACCCAAATGCAGCTCTTTGTGCCAACTTAGTGGCTCCATGGAATATTTAAAAAAAAAAATTGAAAATGGAAAAATATTGGGGAAAATGTTATCTTTTTAGTTTATTTTTTGTTTGAGTACAAACATGACACAAACCTTCCCAACTGTTAGAAAGCCCACTGTTTCATATGTTTGTTCGTATGCTTCACTGATGAGACTATTTGGTAAACATCATTTTGTCCTACTAATGTCGGCGGTTCTTGAACTCACCATAGTGTAGACTGTGACGCAACAGTTTGTTTACATGTAAAATCTTCCACTCCTTCGTCTCATTTTGTCCACCAAAAGTTCTATGCTGTGCGTGAATGCATAAAGGTGCGCTTTGTTGATGTTATTGACTAGTTAGAGTGCCTATTTGGTCAGTGCATGACTGCAAGCTAATCAATGCTAACATGCTATTTAGGCTAGCTGTATGTACATATTGCATAATTATGCCTCATTTGTAGCTATATTTGAGCTCATTTAATTTCCTTTACTTTTATCCTCTTTGTAGAGAATTTAGTACATCCATTTTCTACCGCTTATTCCCTTTCGGGGTCGCGGGGGGCGCTGGCGCCTATCTCAGCTACAATCGGGCGGAAGGCGGGGTACACCCTGAACAAGTCGCCACCTCATCGCAGGGCCAACACAGATAGACAGACAACATTCACACTCACATTCACACACTAGGGCCAATTTAGTGTTGCCAATCAACCTATCCCCAGGTGCATGTCTTTGGAAGTGGGAGGAAGCCGGAGTACCCGGAGGGAACCCACGCAGTCACAGGGAGAACATGCAAACTCCACACAGAAAGATCCCAAGCCTGGATTTGAACCCAGGACTGCAGGACCTTCGTATTGTGAGGCAGACGCACTAACCCCTCTGCCACCGTGAAGCCCAGAGAATTTAGTTTTGCTTGTTATTTGCGGCTCTAGACAGATTCGATTTTTGTATTTTTGGTCCAATACGGCTCTTTCAACCTTTTGGGTTGCCGACCCCTGTCCTACACTGATAAAAATACATTTAAGAAATGTAGTTTATTTGTCGCAATGGAGGATTATGGACTTAAAGGAGTGGCTCCACCCAGTGTATGAAAATAGACAGTAACCGCGTCTGTTGCAGCTTTCTGCTGGTCAGCTGACTGAGCTTCGGAAATAAGAGTTGACGTTTAAAAATGTGGATGGTTACTGGAGAATTGGAATTTAGGACTTGATTCCCATCGATGCTCCATGCTCAACTTTACACTGAAGTTCTCTGCAAGAGAACATTCAGCATTAAATCATTAGAATTCCCTGGCGTATCAGAAAAATTATTGCCAATATTTTTTTCCCCAAACATATATCAGCTTACAATTAAAAGGCTTTTGGTGTTTTTAGTTATGATGAGCATTTTGTTTTCCAATGTTAAAGAGCAGTGAATTAATTCATATAAATACATCTAATTCTGGATCACCGACTTTCCTTCATGTCTTTTTTACTTTTTTGTCAGTATGGCTGTGAAATGGTCTTGAATATTTTTCAATATGTTCTTAAAAAAAGTCTTGAATTTGATTTGTTGAAAACTGAAGAGACCCTGCAACAACAACACAGCACTTCATCATTATGCACCAGTGGCAGTTACAGCCAGAGAGGTAAAAACAGAATACAACAATTTACAAATATTATATTCAAGTAAATAGACTGTAAATACAAGACACTTGACGTTCAAACTTGAAAATTAGATTTTTTACAAATATTAGCTAATTTGGAATTTAATGCCTGCAACATGTTTCAAAAAAGTTGGCAAAAGTGGCAAAAAAGACTGAGAAAGTTGAGGAATGCTCATCAACCACTTATTTGGAACATCCCACAGGTGAACAGGCTAATTGGGAACAGGTGGGTGCCATGATTGGGTATAAAAGTAGCTTCCATGAAATGCTCAGTCATTCACAAACAAGGATGGGGCGGGGGAGATCACCGTGTGCACAAATGCGTAAGCAAATTGTCGAACAGTTTAAGGAACACAATTTCTCAACAAGCTTTTACAAGGAATTTAGGGATTTCACCATCTACGGTCCATAATATCATCAAAAGGTTCTGAGAATCTGGAGAAATCACTGCAAGTAAGCAATGATATTACGGACCTTTAATCCCTCAGGCGGTACTGCATCAAAAAGCGACATCAATATGTAAAGCATATCGCCACATGGGCTTAGGAAGACATCAGAAAACCACTGTCAGTAACTAGAGTCGGTCGCTACATCTGCAAGTGCAAGTTAAAACTCTACTATGCAAAGCCAAAGCCATTTACCAACAACACCCAATAATGCTGCCGGCTTTGCTGGGCCGGAGCTCACATAAGATGGACGGATGCAAACTGTTCCGTGGTCTGACAAGTCCACATTTCAAATTGTTTTTGGTAACTGTGGACGTCGTGTCCTCCGGACCAAAGAGGAAAAGAACCCTCCGGACTGTTGTAGCCGCAAAGCCAGCATCTTTGATGGTATGGGGGTGTATTAGTGACTTACACATCTATGAAGCAACCATTAATGCTGAAAGCTACATACAGGTTTTGGAGCAACATATGTTGCCATCCAAGCAACGTCTTTTTCATGGACACCCCTGCTTATTTCAGCAATATATGCCAAGCCACGTCGGTACTCGACCGGCCTGTCTGTAGTCCAGACCTGTCTCTAATTGAAAATGTGCGGTGTAATATGAAGCCTAAAATACCACAACCGAGACCATTGTTTCAACTTAATTCAGTTGAATATATCATTATGTTCTGTTTTTATTTAGGAATTACACAACGTGCCAACTTCACATCCATCACTTCACCACCGTATCCCAATCTTTGAACCCTGCGCTTTATACAATGATGCGGACAGCACCATTCTTTGAATGTTGATTTGGTACAAATATCAGTTACAATGCAAATGATACCCGTCCCTAATCTGTGCCACTCCCCCTTAGAGTTTAGTTGATCATCCTCGGCAACACACACATTCATTTTTGTTTGCGATCAATTACAGCTTCCCGCTCTGACTTGTTGTACTGTAAACAGGGCATTTTCATTAGAAGTGCATAAGCGAGAGGAAGTGATTGATGTTCCCAGCCCGCCACTCTGAAAGAGGAGGCGCGTGTTCAATCGATGACTGTATCGACAGCAGTTGAGCCGATTGTACTGTAAGTGATTGGTTTAATGGCAATAACTGGCAGGGCACAGCAAGATAAATGTGGCTCCTGGCGGGCTCGGATAAAAGG